>NC_050575.1:313741669-314041669 GCF_011100635.1 Trichosurus vulpecula
GTGCTAAACACTGAAGATACAAAAAAAAAAAAGGCCCAAAAGGCCCTACTCTTGAGGAACTCATAGTCTAATGAGGAAGACAACATGTGAACAACTATGTACAGATAAGATATATGCAGGGTAAGTTGGACATAATCAACTGAGGGAAGGCACTAGCATTAAGGTTTCCTACAGAAGGTAGAATATTATGTGGAACTTGGAGAAAGTTGGAGAAGCCAGGAGAGAGACATGAAGAGCAAGAGAATTCCAGGCATGGGAGACAGCCAGTGAAAATTCCTGGAGCCAGGAGATGCAAAGTCTAATCCAAGGAATAGCAAGGAGGCCACAGTCACTGTCCATTGACCCTAGTTCTCCCCTTCCAACTAGGCAGAACAAATCTAATTCCTCTTGAATTCTTGAAGACTAATCGCATCCCCTCTAGGTCTTTTCATATGCGTGCTGAATATGCTTCCTTCTTTCAACCAAACAGCTTCTGGCATATGGACCTGTACACTCGCTCTCATGGTCTTCCTTCAGACACACACTAGCTTTATCATTGTCCTTCCTAAAGTGTGTGGCACCAGGAATTAGACCGCAGCGCCTAGATTTGGTGTGACTGGAGTGGAGGACAGTGGTATCATCACTTTCTTCTCTATAGGCAACGTGCCTTTATTGAGGCATCCTTTCATCATATTATTACTCCCTGCCAAGTCTCAACCTTGGGTCATTCCCACCATTCACTGCCTTCATTCCTGTACATGAAAGTAGAGAAAAACATGCAATCATTCTGATTGGGTTCACCACAAATTTATGTTATGCAACCTCATCGGGGCTCTCATTGCTGCTGGGCAATCCTTCTACATCTCCCCCATTAATGCACTATCCCACTCTCCACAAGGGCTCTTCTAAACCTTTCCATCCTTCCCCACACCTGCCATGGTTCTCCCTCCTCCTACTTTCTCAGTTGAGAACCTTGCCTCATATTTCAGCCAAAAAATTTAAAAAAAAATTGAGGCCATTCACAGAGAGATCCTTCGTTTCCTCTGATCCTCCTCTCATATCACTCAGATGCCTTCTGCTGCTATTTTCTCCTTCACTCTGGTTTCACACGAAGAGCTGGCTTTACTCCTTGCCAAGACACACCTTTTCAAGTGATCCCATTCTATCCTTTCTCTTCCAAAAAATTGCCCCTTCTGATATCCCCACTTCATCATTTATCTTCAGTTACTGGCTTCTTTTCTGCTGCCTACAAACATGCCCATGTCTCTCCCACCTTGCTCCTTCCCTCCCCACTAATTATCATCCTATACCTCCTGCCTTTTCTGGCCAAATTCCTTAAGAAGGCAGTCTACAATCGATGATTCCATATCCTCTCCCTCTCTTCTTAGCCCCGTACAATTTGGCTTCTGACCTCATTATTCCATTGAAACTGCTCTTGTGGGGACCCGGGAGATTGACCATTGTCTCTTTTCTCCCTGGTCCTAAATTAGCAATGCCTGGAAGTTACTAATAGTCTTTATTGCCTAATCCAATGGCCTTTTCTCAATCCTCATTCTTGACCTCTCTGTGGCCTTTGACACTGTTGATCACCTTTTCCTTGCTACTATCTTTTCTCTAGGTTTTTGGGGATACCACTCTGTTCTGGTTCTTTCCTACCTATCAGACCGCTCTTTCTCAGTCTCCTTTGGTAGAATCTCATCCAGGTCATGCCCCATAACCAGGATGTTCCACAGGGCTTTGTCCCGGGCCCTCTTCTCTTCTCTTTCTATACTACTTAACTTGGTGAGCTCAGCAGCTATTCCAAGGATTTGTGCATCATCTCTATGCTGATGATTCTTAAATCTACCTCTCTATCCCTAAATCCTCTGCTGACTTCTTCAAGTCTCTCATCTTCAACTCTCTTTCAATCTCAAACTGGATGTCCTTGTAGATTTCTCAAATTGAGAGGTGTTTTTTCTATACATATTGTTGCAGTCATTGTGTATATTTTCCTAGTTTTGTTTATTTCACTTTACATCAGCTTTTTTTTTCAAAAATTATTTGTTTTTGACATACTTTTAAATAAAATTGAGAGTTCCAAATTCTTTCCCCATGCCTGTCCCTCCCACGCCTATTGAGAAGGCAAGCAATATGATCTCAATTAAATATGTGAAGTCATGCAAAACATGTCTCCATATTAGCAAAATTGAAAAAAAAAGGAAGAAAAATAAAGAAAAAATTTAAAACTATGCTTCAATCTGCACTTAGGGTTCATCAGTTCTCTCTCTCTGGAAGTCTATATCACTTTTGATCAGGGAAACACAGGATCATAGACTAGAGTTGGAGGCGACCTTTTTAATATACTGTATAACCATAGAGTTAATATATTTCCTTTCTCTAAATTTTCCATATTCATCTTTTATCATGACAAATGATATTCCATTATTTTTGTACACCATAATTTGTTAGCCATTTCTTGAATCCATGGCCATTTACTTTGTTGTTAGTTCTCTGCTGACACAAAACCTGCTCCTGCGAATACTCTGGCACACATGGGACCTTTCTTTTTATCGCTGACCACTTTGGGGTATATGGCTAGCAGAAAAGCATATCCTCTTTTGAAAAAACTCTAGATATATTTTGTTTTCACAGCAGGCACCTCTCAACAAAAATCCAAGCAAAGCTGATTAAACATATATACATATATATATATATATTCCCCACAGGAAAAAAAAAAGTTAGTTTATCAAACTTCTGTGTGCCTTCTTTAAAACACTTCCCCCCCCCGGGACTCTACTACTGATTTCCTCTGTGACGAGTCTCCGTTCTGTCTTTATACATCCATTTATTCTGTAAAGTAAGGATGTTGGACTAGACAATGGCCAGTGTTTCCTCAGGTTCTAAATCATAGGCTCCTATGAGAGAGAGACACATTTGGATCAGCAAGGTGTGTGATGGGAGGGGAGGGAGGAAGGGACAATGCAGGTGTGAGGTGAGGTTGGAGCATCTTCAAAGCAATGGGACAAGAACCTGCCTCACAGGAAGTCCTTGAGGGGGATGTAAGAACCAGCACCTGTCTGGGACCACATTCATTTCTTTTCTCAAAACTTCCTCCCAGAGTCACACACCTGGCCCATTTTTTTTTCAGACCAATTAATGAATGGCATGAGTCTAAAAACTTGTTTCTTTCTGAAATAGTCACGGAATCTAACAACTCATTAGATAGAGGGAGGGAAACCATTTATTAAAAATAACTGCTTCTTCTTGTGTACTCAAAATAGGAACACCTGGGTCCCAATCAGGGTACTGCTGCTTACAACCTGTGTAACTTTGGACAAGTCACTTGCCCCCTCCCTTGGGCTTCAAATAAGGGGGTTGGCTAGATGATCTCCAAGGTCCCTTCTGGATAAAAATCCTATTGCCGTGTCCTTTAGGGAAAATCCAAGCTCAGAAAATCCAACATGCATTTACAGGTTTGTTCTAAAATCACCAAAGAAAACACTATTGCTGGTCTCTAAGTACTGGGAAATTTCAAATATTGCTTTCTCATGTCAGAGTATCCCTGAATGTCAGAGTTGGAAAGGATTTTAGAGATAATCTACACTTCCTGATTTTTAAGATGAGGCAATGGAGGCCCAGAAAGAGGGAATGGCTTGTTGTAGGTCCCATGAGCAACAAGTGCCTTAGCCAGGACTTGAGCTAAAAACATCTGGCTCAAAGTTCTTTGCTTTTACCACTACAGATAACCTTGCTTTCCCCACGTGGTTCCTAGGCTAGAAAGTAATTCTATTCTTTTAGATGCTTAGGGTGTATAAAATGTTCATTAGGAAAGTGATACATTTAGAACCTTGTGCTCTTTGGAGGAAAGACACTGCAAAAATAAAATTAATAGCCATATGATTCTGCATTTATATATAAATGTAGGTTGTAGGACATAAGATAAAATGATACATATATGAAAGCACTTTGGGAAGCTAAAGGTACTATATGTATTAGAAGGAATGCTATGCATGCATAGTAGAATTGCTTCATTCCTCACATATCATGAGGATAGGACAGATGCATTTTAAAGGTACAAGACAAATACCTTTCAGAGACAGACTAAAATAGTGCAGTTGCAGTCTGAATACCAGAGTTCAAGCTCTGCCTCAGATACTGAAGAGCTATGTCTTGGTATTCAGAAGCGACAAGGGCCTTAAAGTTCATCAGGTTTTCTTAACCTGTGAACTGTTTTGTTGTTTTTGTTGTTGTTAAGTATATTTCAGCATAACTGGTTTTTTAAAAATAATCTTATATAGTTTATTTTATGCATCTAAAACTAATTCTGAGAACGGGTTCATAGACCTTACTAGCCTGTCAAAGGGGTCCACGACACAAAGAAGGATAATAACGCTTTGGTCTAGGAAGAATCATAAGACTGTTGTTGTTCAGTCATGTTTCAGTCATGTCCGACTCTCTGTGACCCCATTTGGGGTTTTCTTGGCAGAGATACTGGAGTGGTTTGCCATTTCCTTCTCCAGCTCATTTTACAGCTGAGGAAACTGAGGCAAACAGGGTTAAGTGACTTGCTCAGGGTTACACAGCCAGTAAGTATCTGAGGCTGGATTTGAACACAGAAAGATGAGTCTTCCTGAGTCCAGGTCCCACACTCTATGCACTACACCACCTACCTGCCCCATAGGGCTCTCATGATGCTACAAATTGGAGGAGGAGGCAGAAAGCTATGAAGACAGTATAATTTAACGGAAAATGTTCGGGTCTTGGAGTCAGAAGACCTAAGTTGAGATCCAGCTCTGACATTTGCTAGCTGTGTGACCACGTGACCCCCTTCTCCTCTCTGTTTCCTCATCTGTCAAACAAGGATAAAAAAAAAAAAAAAACAAACCTGTACTACCCATCCCACAGCACTGGATGAGCAAAATATTTTACAGACTTAAAAAAAATCATGGAAATGTGAGTTATTATTATAGTATTTTTTATCTGATGATCTCAAAGCAATTTTTAAGACTTTAATTGGATGTCTAAAGACTTTAATTGGGACTGGGAAAGGCCTCATGCAGAAGGCAGGATTTGGAATAAATCTCTAAGGAAACCAGGGAAACTAGGAGGTGGAGGTGAGGAGAAAAAGCATTAGTGATTTGTAGAAGTGGAAGGAGTTCCACCCTCCAAGTCCAGTGTTTAGACACCACACACACTTCCCAACAAACCCTCATTCTCACATTCGAAGTACTTTTCATGAAAGGTTAAGCCAAGCTGCATGGCTGTGACACATGCACATGCCATTTTCTCATATGGTCTAGGCCTAGTCCATTGTATTTGACCTGAGTTTTCTGGTTTGGAAGTGTTGTGTTTATTTATGTTGCTGTTGTCGGGCAATGTGCTTTCTGAATGCACTTTGGCATCAGGTTAGGAAGCAATACAAGGGTTGTGGAAAGAATATTGGATCTGGAGGCAGAAGACCTGGCTCTGCTTCTCACCGGGTATATATCTACTTCTTTTCTTTGTCCATCAGTTTTTTCTTCTGTAAAATGACAGGTTTGAACTATATGGAAAAGCATGGTATGGGGAAAAAAATACTGGTTATGGAGTCAACGGACCTGGGTTCAAATCTCAACTCTAATGAAGACTTAGGTAAGTCATTTGACCAACATGGGCCCCAGGCTTCTTATTCATCAGACAAAGGAGTTAGACTATACGGCCTCTGAGCTCCTTTCTACATTTAGATCTATGACCTCCACATTTCTTTCTAGTTCTGTAATCCATCCTCTTCTGAGCCTCTCCTGTTCCTCTGGGATGAGGGTGTGAGTTCTAGCTCACGACTGTTGGGTGAGGATGATACCCTTGACACCAGACTATGGATGAAGCCACATGATCCTCAGCTGACCTTACAGACAAGTGACTGTCTGAGAAATAGTACCAGTTGCCTGAACCCCACCCAGGAGTAATTTTAGGAAGATCACACACATATACGTAAAAGCCAAGAGCATGTCAGTGAGGTATTCAGGAAAGCTATTCCTGGCAGCTGGGATCCTGTGACCCTGCCTTGCTCATGTCTTCCTGGCGTGGTGTTTCAACAGTCACTTCAGCTAGTGGCTGTGGCAGGTGCACCAGGCTGCACCGGGGGCTCCCTTCTCCCTGACTTTGGAATTCATTTGGCATCCATAGCACACTTTGGGGCCAGGCCTTTTCAGCAGGCAAATTACAGAGACAATTAGCTCAGCAAGAGTGAAGCAGCAGGATTAAATGCTGAAAGGAGAGTAAAGAATAGACTCTGCACTCACCCTGTTGGGATGAACTTACATGAGGTGTTAAGATTTTGCTTTAAAGGATTTTCTATTCAACACTGAGGTCAGAAAGGATTTTTCCAAGTGAGTACTCAGGGATTGATGAGAAAGGCTGACATCTTTGGGAATGTCCACAGCAGGGGTGGGGCAGATAGAGGAATTAACTCGTTTTATTAATCGTGAGTCCCAGGCTGGAAGGAACCTGAAGGATCATCTCGTCTAGGAGCCCATTCATTTTACAAAGAAACTGAGCTGAAGTAATGTGCCCAACGTCACAAAAGTCAACAAGCATTCGTGAAGTTCTTTCTTTGTACAAACTGTTGTGTTAAATACGGGAAATTCAGATATAAGCAAGAGGAAAAAACGACAGTTCCTGCCCTTAAGGAGCTTACATTCTAATGGGAGAAGACAGTAAAATAGAGCTGAAAAGCCTGTCTGTGTGGGAGGAGGGGGTTGTATGATGATGAGGAAAGAAGGTGTGGGGGGGAGGGGAATGATGGAGAAATCTGAGAGTCAAGAGAGGAGTAGGCGAAGGAGTGACCGTGGCTCTCCAGGACCCTTCTAGAGATTCCGGGAGAAACTCACCAGTGGGAGAAGGTGGCTGCAGAGGAATCTTCCAGGGAAGTAGGCATCCTGACTACGTGTGTGTGAATAATATGTGTATATTATTTATATATACATATATATGTGCATATATGCATGTGTATTATGTATGTATATATGTATGTATACCTGTGTATGTACACACATATACACATACAAACACATATATATCAGAACCAGAATTTGGACCTGGGTTCACTGACTACAAATCCTACGTTCTTTCCACTTTACCATGCTGTCTCTTCACCGGGGTGCCGAGCAATATTTTAGCCTCTCTGGTTTTGCAAAAGGGGAAGACAGTTAATGGAACACCCTCCTTTCTACCTGGTCACTTTCTACCAAGACTTCAAATTTCATTTCAAGGCTCATTCCTTCCAAGAATTCCCCTTGTTGCTGTTTGATCGTTTTCAATTGTGTCTAACTCTTTGTAATTCCATTTGGGGTTTTCTTGGCAAAGATACTGGAGTGGTTTGTCATTTCCTCCTCCAGCTCATTTTACAGCTGAGGAAACCCAGGCAAACAGGGTTAAGTGGTTTGCCCAGGGTCACACAGCTAGGAAGTATCTGAGGCCATATTTGAACTCAGGAAGATGAGTCTTCCTGACTCTAGGGCCAGCACTTTATCCACTGAGCCACCTACCTGCCCTGCTAGACTATAAACTCCTTGAGGGCAGGACTGCTTTCCTGTATACCCACCACCTTGCATTTAGTAAAAGTGGGCGAATGGATTCTTTGTCTCCCCAGCTGCTAAATCCCCCATGGTCTTTATAGTAGATGAGAGTGCACGATCATGTTTAGTTTAGTGCCTTATCACGTTATCATGTATTATCTTTCTCATTGTTTCACGTGTATCAGGCTCTCCAACTAGAGTGAATAATTTTTAAGGTCAGAGAATACATCTTTTTTTCTTTTTAAAATTTGCCAAAGTATCTAGCACAGGACTAGAATATAGTAGATATTTAATAAATCTCTTGACATTAAGTTGAGTCTAATTGGCTGTTAGCTCACTTCTGGTAATTTTAAAAAGAGTGCTGCCCATAAGTGGAAAAAGCAAGGTTTGACATATCAGCTTCAGGTTTTTTTTTAATAGCAGCTTAAACTTGCATAGTAGAACAAGCCTTGGATTTTTTTTTTATCTTAACACTATCTCTTACATATGTTCCCTTCTTTCTGCTTATACAGCCATCACCTTAGTTCAGAGATGATGATATCTCACCTAGACTACCCTACACCAAGTCTCTCCTCACTGTATCTTCCACACAACTTCCAAAGTGATTTTCTTAAATTGCATGTGTCAGACCCCTAGTCAATAAATTCCAGTGTGTCCCTATTCTGCCAGGACCAAACACAAACTCTTCTTTTTGGCATTTAGAGCTTTTTGCTACCTGTCCCCTTTCTATCTCTCTGGCCTTCTTCTATATTACTTCCATACTCTCAGTGGTTCAGCCCTACTGGCCCACTTGCCATTGCTTACACAGGACACTCAGTCTCCAATCTTTGTTCCTCTGCACAGGTTTTTCCCAATACCTGGAAGGTTGTCCCTCCTTACCTCCAATGCCTGGAATCCCTGGGTTTCTTCAACACTCACCTTAAGCACCATCTTCTGCAGAAGGCCTTTCCTGCATCTCTCAGCTGCTAACTGATTTAGATTTTCTAAGATTTTCTTGTATCTACTCTGTACGTACACCCTTTTCTCTCCCCTGATAAAATGTAAACTCCTTGAGGGTAGGGACTGTTTTGTCTGGTTCTTAGCACAATACCTAGAACATAGTAAGCATTTAATAAATCCATAAATGCTCATTCACTCAATCTCCCTACCCACCTATCTCTGTCTAATATGTGTAGTGCCTATTGCTTCTGTACCTCATAGGGCTACCGTAAGGAAAGGTCTAAAGATGGGAGCTGTCACATAAACAGGAACTGTTACTATTACTGCTGCCTGGATTTTGCCGTCCAGGAAGAAGCTCTTCAGTCCTTTAAGGAGGGAATGAAGATGGCAGCCACAACCTCAGTGACGATGAGCTGAGCTCATGGAGCCCTAGCCCTTTAAAGCTGGAAGGGACTTTAGAGTTCATCCAGTCCAACTCTCCTTCATTGTATAGATGGTGACCATAATGATATTTTCCCACTATGATCCTACTCTGATAATGCATTGTGGCACGGAAGTCACCCCAGTATTTGTCGCCCAGACTTCTGGAAGGTCCTGGGCAACTGAAAAATTTTAGGTACAGAGAAGCAGCCTAGCTAAGTTCAGTGACACTTGTCTCTGGTCCAGCTGTGGAGTGATGAATATTTCTGGACACAGCAACTCTCTAAGACCATCTACTAAGAGTTTAGGATGGGGGAGGGGCTCACCAACAAAACCTTAGCTCCTTAAAGTAAAGAAATAACTTATAGTAAAACCACATTTTAGATCTTCTCAGGTGCTTTCTTCACAACGACTCTTTGAGGAAGGGGGGTGCAAACCTTCCTCTTCTGATTTTATGGATGTGGGGGATCAAGCCCAGGCAGGCTAAGTGATGGCCAGGGGCTGCACAGCAGAGACTGGAAATTCAAGGTTCTTTTTACCATACCATACTCTTCTTTTTCATCAAGATAATTTAAACAACCCATCAACAAATATTTCTGAGCACACTCCTCCAAACTGACATTTATTATATTTAGAAAAAGCTTTACATTGGTTATCTCATTGAATCTCCTAACAACTCTGTGGGGAAGGAAATGGAGGTTCTGAGAGATTGTGACTTGCCCAGGGTCACACAGCTAAGCAGCAGAGGCTTTGAACCCAGGACTCTGACTCCAAGTCCCCACACTCCATTTACTATCTTTCCCTAGTTGGTGCTCGTGAAACTAAGGGTCTGTGAGGGTGACTGGCATATCTCTGGAATGAGTTAAGGATGGGGTGGGGAATAGACTGAAGCTGAGTGACAGTTTGGAATGAAATGTGAGGAGGCTAAAACCTGGCTGCCGGAGCATTATCTACAAGGTGGAGATTGTAAAAGTGGGAACTTGGTCCCCAAGAAGGGACTTCTATTCTGATCTGTCGATCATTTAACGTGAACGCGGAGGGGGTGGGGGTGAGGGGGGAGGGGTAGGGCAAGGAAAGTGGAGCACCTCCCTCGTCCTCTTCTTTTTGCCTACTCCCTCCTTCCCCAGACGATGAAGAAAGGATTCTCCTTAATGAGGGGGAGGGTAGAATGAGGGAAGGGAGGGCCCGGCGCGTTTGCTTGCTCTGTCATCCGGACCTACTACCGGAGGGCGAGAGGAGCAGGAATAATTGGCCCTGGCTGCTCTCAGACGAGACTCAGCTCTCAGGCATTCTTTTCTAAGAGTCATAGGACCGGTGTTTATATTCCACTTCCAACATTTACAGGCTGTGTGATGTGGGACAGATCACTAAACCTCTTCGCCCTCTAGTCTCCTCAGTTACAAAATGTGGAAGGCTGGATCAGACTCGTAGATTTAGGCAACTAATGAACCTCTAAATTCCTTCCTTGTTCTTTTATCATCCAAATCCTAGCTTCTCGGAAAGGGCTGAGCTCTCCTTCATTAATCGATTATCTTTATTTCCAATACGGTTCACTTCCATCCCGAAACGTGACTCGCAGAAATCTACATTAGTCAAGAGAATCTTTTTTTTAAAGGAAGAAGGAAAAAAAAGAAAAAACACAAAGAATCCCAAGGCAGAGTCAGTGGACTGTCAGTAATTCAGCTCTCCCTCCCTCCGAGGCAGTGACTCAAGCTGCAGCCGGCGAGGCTGGGCTGGAGATGGGATTAAATCCTTTTCAACCTACCAGCCTCAACCTAGCAGCCTGGGGCTGGGGCTGGGGTTGGGGCTGGGGCTGGGGTTGGGGCTGGGGCTGGGGCTGGGGTTAGGGCTAGGGCTGGGGCTTCAGTTTAACCCTGAACTGTCTGGCTACAGTTCTCGACCGAAGGCTGAGAGAATACGGTTCCGCAGGGTCCACCTTGGGGGTAGATGGGAGTAAGCTACAATGTGGTTTGAGGGAATGAGATAACCTATGTGCCGTACTTTGCAAATCTTAAAGCGCTATACAGTATAAATGGTAGTTATTATTTTTGGAATTTGGCATCTTTCCCCCAGTCCCAGCCTTTTCTTACTCTTTCTAGAAAAGCTCCCCCCAAACCCCGCAAAGAAAAAAACCCCAGGAAAAGGGAACATAGTGATTTAGGATGAAGAACTAAAGGTAAACTTTTGGGACCATTTAGTCTTTAAAGATAGAGATACTGAGGGATGTTCATGCTTATGGTCACAAAGTCATGAATCACAATTTGAACACAGGTCTACAGATTCCAAATTCAGTTCTCTTTCGGTTTCTTTGTCCTCTCCACTTCTTTCCTCCCACCCCCATCCCCACCCCATCTTTCCTCCCCATTCCTCTCCTCTCTTCTGACTCTGTCTCTCTGTCTCTCCTCTCCCCTTTTCTCTCTCTTCCTCCTCCTCCTCCTCTTCCTCCTCCTCCTCCTCCTCCTCCTCCTCCTCCTCCTCCTCCTCCTCCTCCTTCTTCTTCTTCTTCTTCTTCTTCTTCTTCTTCTTCTTCTTCTTCTTCTTCTTCTTCTTCCTCCTCCTCCTCCTCATTCTTCTTCTTCTTCTTCTTCTTCTTCTTCTTCTTCTTCTTCTTCTTCTTCTTCTTCCTCTTCCTCCTCCTCCTTCCTCCTCCTCCTCCTTCCGCCTACTTTCCTTCTCCTCTCTTCCCTTTTCCTCTCTCTCTCTCTCTCTCTCTCTCTCTCTCTCTTTTCTCTCCTCTTCTTTTTCTCCCACTCTTTTCCCTCCCTTCTCTCTCTCCCCTCCCCCCCCCATTCCCACTCAGTCATTTACTCTTCCTCCCTTCCTTTCACCAAAGAGTTCAACTCCTTCTAGTCAGGAGGCCCAAGGTAAAGTCTGACCTCTTGCATTTATTTATTAGCTCTCTAACCCTGGCCATGTTGCTTCTCTCCCCTCAGTTGGTTTCCTCCAATATAAAATAAGTGTGGGTATAATAATACCTCACAGGGTGGTTTGTAAAAGTTTAAAGCATTTAGAAATTTGTGTTATTGTAATCCAGAATCATAGAATGTCAAAGCTGGGAAGAACCATTTAGTCCAAACTCCTTGTTTGACAGGTGACAAAACTGAAGTCAGAGGAAGGGAAGTGACCAAGCTAAGTATCAGAAGAGGCAAAACTAGAACCTGGTCTCCTGATTCAATTCGATACTCTTAATTATGTTTGATATATAATGTTCCATTTAAATAATAGGCCCCCTCAGTGTCGAGACACCAAAGGGAACATGGTTGGATGCTCACTTGTGGTCTGTAGCTATCTGCTCTACATACGCCCAGCTGCAGAGGGGATCAATTGCCCCTATATTTAAAGATCACAATGAGACTTTCTATTGTAGGGGGAAAATGTTCTCTTCTTTGTCGAGGCAAGTATGGTTCTAGTTTTCATTAAAATTCTGGTTGCTAGAATTCTTTAGGGAATTTGTCAATATTTATCTTCTTAGCACCATAGGATTTTGAGGTGAAAGGGACCTCAGAGGCCAATCCCTCCAACCCTCAAAAATGTACCAAAGAAGAAACTGAGGTTGGGGGAGTTTAAATGACTTGCTCACGGCCACACAGGTAATAAACATCAATCAATCAACAAGCATTTATTAAGCCTTTACTATGTGCCAGGTATTATGGTACACACTGAGGATTTTTTTAAAAAAAGGCAAAAAATTGACCCTGTCTTCAAGGAACTCAGATTCTACTAGAGGAGATAACATGTAAGTAACTACAGACATACAAGATATATGCAGAGTAAATGGACAGTAGGATTTAGACCCAGATTCTCTGATCTAAGGTCATGGTTGTGCATGCTGAAACTTCCAGGCAATTCATTTTACAGGTGAGGAAGGTGTGGCCCAGAGAGGGGAAAGGGGCTTGCATGAGATTACAGAGGAGGTAAGCAGCAAAGCTGAGAGTACCACCCAGATTGCCTGGTTCTTCAGATTCACATCATGTCTTTGAATTGATGATCGACAGAAGTTCATCTGCAGCCCTTAAAAAAATAATAAAATCTACATCCAGATGCAGTTGACTGTAGGAAATGCCCTTGGAAAATTTTGTTTCAGTCTTCCTTTGAAATTAAGCCAGAACCCTTGTAATACTTTCTTGTCTCTAAAGATCTCAAAGCATTTCACAACTGTAGTTGCTGCTGTATAAAATTTTGTAGGAATATTCAAGTAGAAAGAGGTCTCAGAAGTCATCTAGTCAAAACTTCTCCCCTTTTCAGGAGCTCTTTTTTTTTTTTCAGGAGTCTCAGAATATCCCTCGCAGCTGGTTATCTAGATCAACCTTTCCATTGACAGGGACCTCATTACCTCACAAGCTAGTTTATTTCATTGTTGGATAGATCTGTCTGGTTATAACTTCCATCCATTTTTTTGCTTTGTACCCCATGAAACCACACAGAATAAATCTAATCCTTCTCCTACAATATGGCCCTTCAGAGATTTGAAAATAAATCATTTTTTTCCATCAAAATCCTTTCTCCAGTTCCTTCAATCATTTCTCTCTTACGATGTGATGTCTAGACAATTCACTACTCTGGTCACCCTTTTTTTGGACATGCTGCCATTTGTCAATGTAGCTTTTTAAAATTTCATTTAATTTTTATTCTGCACTTAACAAATATTGAATAAAATGAGCATTTCTATTTGCATTGTAGAACAGAGAAACTGTAATTCTCCATTATGGAGAGCTTCCTTTTCTTTTAAAGTAGAGAATTAGAAATAATCATATCTCAGATAAAATTCATTGGCTACGATGCTACCACTGCACAAAGCTGTAATATTCAAAATGTAACTTTCAAAGCTGTCCTGGTCATTTGTGATTTTTCTGGCTTTTCTTATATTTTCTTCTCTTTGGGAGGAGATAGTAATTGGAGAGAGGCCTAACCTTGGGTCCCCTTAACTCCTAATGTTTCAGTATTGGGATGTGTATATAATAGTTTCCATAATAAATCCTTAATTAACATGATTAAAATTGCCACACACATATCAGTTGATCAATAAACATCTATTAAGCACCTACTGTATGTTAGGCACAGTGCTAAGCATAGAGGATACAAAAAAAGAGCAAATGCCTTCAAGGTCACAATCTAATGATCCTATATATATATATACACATACAGTATTTACATTGTATTGAGAAAAATTGTGAGCCTAGAATCTTGGAATTCCAATGAGTTTTTAATGTAAAATAAGCCTTTTGGAGATTAACTTTGAGATGTCCATTTTTCAGGGAGTGCCAGGTTTACTCATTTGTTTTAGAAGGAATAAGAAAACATAAGGATTGCTTTTTCTTTTGATTGCTGCCATGTGAATTCATCATGTTTGACCTGAAATGGTGGATCCTTTGCATATTTTGGCCATTGTGAGCTCTCTTTATGTCCATTCTCAGATAATCGATTATAAGAGAATTTTTGAGATGATGTCAGAATTGAAATTGTGGGGAAAGCATCTTTGATTCCTTTTAAGTAGAGAAAACTCATAGAACTGGGTTTTGTTGTGGTTGTTCTTCAGCGTAATTGAAATAAAGACTCAGATAAGGAAGAGTAGCTTATAGATTCAATCTTTATGCTATGGTTAGCTAAGCTAAGCTCAGACTTCTGGTTTCCTCCTCCCCCAGTATTTCCTGGATAACAGTACAATATAGGGTGTCCCCAAAATCTAAGTGCAGTTTTAAGCACTTATTTTTTGAAGGAAGACTATACATAAGGAAGGAGGGGAGGGTTTGAAGATGGGAACCTAAATCAATATCCATCTTATGTTATCCATCTATTACTTTTTGCTTTCAATACATAATTGACTTACCTCCTTTATCAGTCGTACATGTCCTTGATAACATAAGTCTAATCTCTTGTCTACATGACAGCCCTTCAAAGATTTGAAGAAAGATAATTCATTTCCACCTACATCTTCTTTTCTCCATTCCTTCAACCACTTCTCATATAATTTCCATCAACTCAGAAACTCACCTCTTCTCAGTGCTCCTTGCCCCTGGCCCCTCCCTCTGATTGGAGATGGTAGAGAGTGGACCTGAGGAGATCCTCCATTTAAGAATGGGTCCCAGTGCAACCATTTTAACATTTTCCCACTGTCCTTCTCAAACAATCCTCCTCCTCCTCCTTTTCCTTTTCTGTATTGTCTCCCCTATGAAATTGTGAACTCCTTGAAGGTAGGGATTGTCTTCACATCCTTAGCACTTAGCACAGTCTCTTGCACAGGGGTGGGAAATTTGTGAAAAAACTGTGAAGTTTGTGAAAAAACTGTGAAGTTTGGATTCAGTCAAAGGGCCACACTTGAGGACCTTGAAGCCGCAGGTTCTTCACCCCTGGTCTGGCACATAATAGGTGTTTACTAAATGTTTATTGATTAACTGGTATGATTTTGCCACCCTGTCCACCCCTCCCCTGGATATGCTCCAATTTGTGAAGATTTCTTAAACTGTAGGCCCAAGAATTGAAGAGATATCATTTGACTAGAATAGACTATTAGCCATACCACGTAACTATTAGCCGCAACATTTGAATTTGACAATACTGTAGATTACAAAATGCTATGCAAAATGTTTTTTTATACATAGGTCATCATTGATAACATGTTGCAGCCTGTTTATATTCAGCATTGGTCTTCCCATTGTTTGTATTGCTGTTTGAGTCATCTGTAATTGTGGATCTTCTGAAGTGATGACATTTGTGATTAATAGCCCTATCACCGCATCAGGAGAATGTTGCTACTGAAAAGATGCTTTTCGTTTTTAGCCGGGAAGATCTCAAGGCCCCTGGTAAAGTGCCGTATAATTTCCCAAATGTCATCCAGTCCAATTTTCTCTTCTTACTTCTTTTCTGGGCCCAGATGACAATGCAGCTGCAGTGCTTATATCCAAGATAGATGGACTGATAGATTACTTCGATGGGCTGCCCATGCAGCTTGTCACAACATGGGCAATCATAACATGATGACTAGACTGATCTATTCGGATTGACCATAAACCTCACTGAGGAGGCCCTGTTGGATAAAGGGGCCATTGCAATCAACACAGTGGCACCTGAAAACAGGTTCAGTTGTAGCACCTCTCCATCAATTTAGAATCATTCTTCTATTTGGGCTTTGCACGGGACCTCTTCCATGACAATGGTGAGCTCCTTTGGCGAGAGTGTCTCCCTATTTAAGGCCTTCGTTGATCTGACATTCAACTGATCATTGAACAAAGTCATCTCTATGGTTACATCTGACATGTAAATTTTTTATGATCTACACAGTGCGGGGAGGTGAAGAAGGAAAAACTACTTTAAAAGCTCACTATTTTATAAGATTAAAATTAAACTGGAATCAACATTTATGGGTTCATGCTTTCTGCTTCCTATAGGATTCACTGGCTCTTGCCCTGAGGCCTTGCACTCTGAGGAGAGATCTCTATATCTAGCCCACCCTCACACATTGCTGCTCTACAGCCATCTTCATGCATGCTGAGCCCTCTGAATACTTTCTTCCTGGCCCTTCCTGAACCCCTTTTCACATCTAGCTTTGGGAACAGTAATCAAATCAACATTTTCATTTCTGGAAAGGTCACGTCAATCAATTTTCCTTTGGCTCCACCCTATACCCCAAGACTTTCCAATCTAAAACACCAAAAAGGAATAGTATAAATTATATGTAGGAAAAAATAAATTGACTCAGATAAATATTTATTTATCTGTGAAAATGTTACATCCCCCATTAGAATGTAGGTTCTTTGGAAGCTATCTCCCTTTCATATCAACGTCCCTAGGCCCTAGTACTTAACCCATTAGTACCCAATGGACTCCAAAAGAATTTGACTCAGAAAATTCAGCCTTGTAGACTCTCCTCCACTTAAGTATCTTCCATAAGGTGAATGAATGAATGAAAGAAAAAGCATTTATTGGTCCACCTCCTTCATAAGTCATACATGTCCTTGATGATACAGAGAAGTCTAATCCCTTGTCCACATGACAACCCTTCAAAGATATGAAGAAAGGTATCATGTTTCCACCTACATCTACATATGCGTGTATCTATCTATCTATTGATAGATATATGTGGGTTATGTATGTGTGTATATATATATATACATATATATGTATATATCTCCATACGTACACATATAAATGATAGAATAAAAAAAGGCATCTTGAAGGAGATAGGACTTGAGCTAAACCTTGAAAGGAGCTAGGAGTAATAAGAGGCAGAAGTGAGAACAGACAGTATTTTATGTATGGAGCTTTGCTTGCGGAAAGGCAGAGAGGAGAGAGATGTCATGTCATGTATCCATTTTGAGCTTATTACGATATAAGGCATAAAATAGCTTAAACCTAATTTCTGCTAATTTGCTTTCCAGGATTCTTGACAGTTTTCATCAAATAGGGAGTTCTTCCCCAAATAACTTATGTTCTTTGTTTTAACAAATACTGGATTGAGTTCAATTGCTTTCTGCTCCACTGACCTTCTTTTCTGTCTTTTAAGCTAGTAGCAGACTGCTTTTATAGTATAATTTGAGGTCTGATAGTCTGTTCCCCCTTAATTCCTACTTAAAATTCTAGACCCATCATTCCTCTGAATAAATTATTTTTTGTAGCTCTGTAAAGTATTCACTTGATAGTTTGGTGTTATGAATCTGTAAATTCAACTGGGATGGTACCATCATTTTTATTATATGAGTGTTCTTTGTTATAGAAAACTGGGCAAAAGCCTGCCTGTTGCTTTCTCATACAGTGTTTTACTTCGAGGGTATCCTTGCTGTACAGATGAGTTTTTTTTTTAAACTGTTTTATTGACACTTTATTTTTATAACACTGTCACTTCCTAATTTCTATGCCATCAATGAACCCCTACTTTGTTTCCAGTGTTTTACTACTACAAAGAATGCTGCTATAATATTTCAGTATATGAAACATTTCTTCCAATTTCTTCCTTAGGCATACACCCAGTAGTGGATTCATATTTATGAAGGTGTGAACATATATAGACTAGATTTTATAGGAATAAGGAAGTAGGCATATAGGTTATTGGGCAATGTTTTCTTGGTTATCTTTTTTGAATGCTAGCCTTTCCCCCAATCTTTTGAAATCTTTCCCTCTTTGAGGATGCTTAAAAATCTATCCTTTAATTAATATTTTGAAAATTATGTTTTTTCTAGCATGGATATCTTGTGTATATATTTGGTTAGGTCCAGTATCTCTACCCGATTTCTATTACAGATACTCCTATTTTATACTTGAAGAAGCTAAGTTTCAGATTCATGAAATGACTTGCCTATTGAGAGAAATTATTATTTCTCTCATATTAATAATTAACAATTGAATTAGGACCAGGAATTTTTCAGAAACCTGTAGGTTGTTCAGTACATTGAACTGAAGGACACAGTTGACGGATGAGATTGCCCAAATCCCCATGTACAAGCTTTTCATTCAGGGCGGGAGACCCCACCCAATGAGAGAAACTTACAAAGAATTTAATCTAAGGTAAATTCAGCCCATTGTGTTCTACTCAGGTTTAGTTTGTAGTAGATCTTTTGTCTAGATTGTGAAGCTGCTGGTGGTCAAGGAGAAAGAATGATCAGTCAAGTCCCCCAACCCCTTGGTAGAATGGGTCCACCTCTCATTATAATATTCATTCTTCTCATTAGCTGTCAACCAATTGGAGTTGATTACCACCCTCAGGAACTCTTCCAAGGGCATATAAGCATTGAGGGGGTTCCATGAGGGGTCTTTGCCATTCGAGAGTACCACTGACTCTTTTTATTAATTATCTGCTATCATGATTAATAAAATGATTACTCAGAAACTATGTCTCTCAAACTTTTTATATGTCACATTATCTAGGCTCATACAACTAGTAAGTGTCAGAAGTAGGATTTGAGCTGAGGTCTGTCTTGCCTCCAAGTCCAACCAGACTGCCCTTCAATACCCTTCCTTCTGCCCATTTCTTGTTTTGTTTTTGTTGTTTTTGTTTTTGTTTTAAAAGCTGACAGTCTACATACATACACAGATCAGGTTGGTTCAGGTCAAGCTGTTATAATTATATACAGTATTATTTCATCTCTATCCTTTATTTCAATTTGGTATTGATTTTGACATGTGCTCCGACCAGTCAATGGTGCTGATTTTGAAATATTTTCCACACCCTAATCAGCTGTTTCCTGTCTATTACATCTCTTAATGAAGGCCAAAGTCCCATCAGCTTCTTTAGCAATTGCCATACTGTTGACTCATATTGAGCCTGTAGTCCAATAAAGCCCCTAAGTCTTATTCACCTGAATTGCTGTCTAGGCATGTCTTACCCTCCTGCATTCTTACAGTTGGTTTTTTAACATAAGTGCAAGAATTTAGACTTATCCCTATTAAGTTCTTAAAAAGTACACCTTGGATGACTTCATCCAAGTAACCACTAATAATATTTGACAGAGGATTTCAAGTAGATACTCCTCAGTTGCTGTCAAATGATTAATCAACACTCCTATGATCATTCAATTAGCAATAATCCACCAAATTATAGAATCATCAAGCCAATAATTCCCATTCTTGTTCACAGGAAGATCAGGGAGATTTTGTCAAATGCCTTACGGAAATTCAGATGATGTCTGCAGCATTTCCCAAATCTATAAGCCTAGTGGCATAAAATTGATGATTGTCAAGAAAGCAAAATTATTTTCCTATTTGGATGAGAGAAATAGAAAAACTCATTTTTACAAGTCCTTCATGGATTTCTTTTTTAAGATTCTTCCTTCAGTCTGTGGTTGGCAATATCTATATCAGGTACAAGTTTAGATAAAGATAGAAATTACAAGAAATATGGAAAAACTGAAATTCTCTGAACTTATTCTGAATCATGGGTTCCTGATGTTGACCTGGTTATTAGAAAACCAATTTTAGGAAGGTGTACTAAATTGAATGCAGAATTCCAGAGAACAGAAAGGAGAGATAAAAGGTTTTCTTAAATGAGCAATGCAAAGAAATAGAAGAAAATAATAGCATGGGAAAGATGAGATCTCTTCAAGAAAATTAGAGCTATCAAAGGAATGTTTCATGCAAAAATGGGCATGATAAAAGACAAAAATGGCAGGGATGTAATAGAAGTATATAAGAGATTAAGAAGCTATAGTAAGAATACACAATAGAACTAAACAAGAAGGATCTTAACATTACTGATAACCATGATAATGGGGTTACTGATTCAGAGCTATACGTGCTGGAGAATGAAGCCAAGCGGGCCTTAGGAAGCATTGCTAACAATAAGGTTAGTGGAGGTGATGGAATTCCAGCTGAGCTGTTTAAAACCCTAAAAGATGATGCTATTAAAGTGCTGCACTCAATGTGACAGCAAATTTGGAAAACTCAACAGTGGCCGCTAGATTGGAAAAGATCAGTTCACATCCCAATCCTAAAGAAGGGCAATGTCAAGGAATATTCAAATTACTGCAGAATTATGCTCATTTCACATACCAGCAAGGTCATGCTTAAGATTCTGAAAGCTGGGCTTCGGCAATATGTGAACTGAGAATTAGCAGAAGAGCAGGCTGATTTTTGAAGGGGCAGAAGAACTAGAGACAAAATTGCCAACATTTGGTGGATTATGGAAAAAGCAAGGGAGTTCCAGAAAAACATCTACATATGTTTCATTGACTACACTAAAGTCTTTCACTGTGTGGATCAAAACAAAAGTGGCAAGTCCTCAAAGAGATGGGAGTACCGGATCATCTTACCTGTTTCCTGGGAAACCTGTACGCTGGCCAAGAAGCAATATTTGGAACAGGACTTGGAACAACTGATTGGAATGGGAGTCAACAAAGCTGTATGTTGTTGCCTTATTTATTTAACTTATATTCAGAGTACATCATGTGAAATGCCAAGCTGGATGAATCAAAAGCCAGAATTAAGTTTTCTGGGAGAAATACCAACAATTTCAGAAATGCAGATGTTGCCGGTCTGATGACAGAAAGTGAAGATGAATTAAGAAACTTCTTGATAAGGGTGAAAGAGGAGGGTGTAAAAGCTGGCTTGAACCTTAACATAAAAAAACAAAAAAAGATTTTGGCAACTGGAACCATCACTTCTTGGCAAATAGAAGAAGAAGAAATGAAAGCAGTGTCAGATTTTATATTCTTGGGCTCAAAGATCACTGCAAATGGTGACTGCAGCCGTGAAGTTAAAAGAGTTGCTCCTTGTAAATCTGGACAGCATACTAAAAAGCAGAGATACCACCTTGCTGATAAAGGTCCACATAGTCAAAGCTATGGTTTTTCTAGTAGCATTGCATGGCTGTGAGAGTTGGACGATAAGGAAAGCTGAGTGCAGCAGAATTGACACTTTTGAATTATGATGCTGGAGAAGAGTTCCTTCTGAGAGTTCCTTGTAGAGGAAGGATATCATGTCAATCAATTCTTAAAAATTTTAATTCAGACTATTCACTGGAAGATGAAATACTGAAACTGAAGCTTAGATACTTTGGCCACATAATAAGAAGATAGGACCCATTGGAAAAGACCTCAATATTGGGAAAGATTGAAGGCAAAAAGAAAAGGGGATGGAAGAAGATGAGATGGATAGATGGTGTCATGGAAACAACAAGCACGGACCTACCGTTTTTGAAGAATAATGAGGACAGAAGAGCCTGGTGTGCAATGGTCCATGGAGTTGCGAAGGGTCAGACATGACTGAACAACAACACTAAATTGTATTGAGATTTATTCTGCAAAAGATCATAGAGGAAACATCTAAGAATCTCTATGAGTAACATGAGCCAGAGAAGCAGATCTTCTAAGAGAAGCCCCTTTCTCCAGAGCTGCTCTGATTTCAGGCCCATTCCGGAATGCCTAAGAGGAGATGTTTTCATAAACCAGACAACTGCATGGGGCATATGGGCCTAAGATATGATGTGCTGATAAAACGGATGTTTGGAATGGATTATTGGGAAAGAGAGTGGATGTTTGCCCTTCCCTGTCATTCCTTTCCCTCACGTGCCTGGTGGAGTTTGTCAACGTGGCAGTCACGTGTGGTCTCAAAGACTAAGATTTCTTTGGTTTCTATTCCCATATATTGTTGCATTAGAGCAAGCAGAAATACTAACCTTTTTTTAACAGTATTTTTTTCTGTAATCATTGCTTCAATTTTACTATACATTATGGGATGGTAGACATACATGATTTTTACCATACTATGATTTGTAACTTTAATCAGGCTAAGTTGGGGCAGCTAGGTGGTGCAGTGAGTAGAGCACCGGCCCTGGAGTCAGGAGGACCTGAGTTCCAATGTGGCTTCAGACACTCGACACATTTACTAGCTGTGTGAGCTTGGGCAAGTCACTTAACCCCAATTGCTCTGCCTTGCCTGATACAAAAAAAAAAAAATCAGGCTAAGTGATTCATGGGAGGCGTGGTCTCCAAAAATCAAAAAGGGGAATTGTAAAATTGAAAATTGATTTGCTAACACTTAATCAAGCTAGATTTAATATCCCGTTTTCTTGGTCCCTTCCCTTTGCAAACTTTACCCACCACCCACATCTTAGAGAACCTTGCCTAAAGGTGAAGCTTTTGTCTTATAGTTACCTCCATCTTTGTAAACCTCCCCCCCACTCCCCATCACCCACTTTCCAGAGAAACTGCTTTAACCTAAAGGTCGAATCTCATCAATTTAAACTATTGTAGCAACTCCCATTGCCCGGTAAGCTTTGCTTTGTAACTCAAATCACACAGTCTTGGCTGTGGTTAAGGGGATTTCAGAATCCAGGTCCAAATGATATAATCTCAATTCTGACTATGTCATTGATAGCCCATCAGAAGACACAACTGTGTTGCTCAAGTTTTTGCTCTGTCATTTTGCCAACTGAGAGGCCATTTTATCAGTTACTGCTAGTTTAACTAATAAATTGATAATGCTTAGAATCTTGTCTCTCAGTTTACCTTAATTTTCGAAGGTAACACTGAGAACTTTTGCATTTGGGAGTACCCATGAGGTTTTTCCCTATATGGCCAGAAGGCTAGATTCATTCACTCATTCAATAAACATTTATTAAGTGTCTACTATGTGCCAAGCACTGTGTTAAGCTCTGAAGATACAAAGAGAGACAAAAGTCAGTCCCTGCCCTCAAGGAGCTTAAAATCTAATGGAAGAGCCAACATTCAAATAAATATACACAAAGCAAGCTATATACAGGAAAAATAGGAAAGAATTAAAAGGAGAAAAGCACTGGATTTAAGAAGGGTTAGGGAAGGCTTCTTGTAAAAGGTCAGATTTTAGATTCTGGGATCCTACTGCCTAGGGAAATAAAAATCTCCTCTCCTCCACACTGGAGCTGAGGATCATGAACACTGCTCATTAATTGCTTTCTTAGGCTGAATGGATACCCATGTCTGCTTCTGCTATGTGGCTTCACAGGAACTCTACCACTCTTCCTACCAGCACTGGAGGGAGCTCAGCTCAGCCACCTCATTTCTTACCTGGGACTTCTCTGACTTTTCCGTCATGCCCCAGGTACCTCTTTCTTCCCCCTTTCCAGTCTTTTGTGTGCTGTCTTCCCCCATTAGATTGTAAGCCCCTAGAAGTCAGGGGCTGTCTTTGTGGGGATTTTTTTTTTTAATTTGTATCCCACTATGCTTAGCATAATGTCTGGGACATAGCTGTTAGTTTGTTGTTGTTAAGTTGTTTTCCATCATGTCTTACTCTTCATGACCCCATTTGGAGTTTTCTTGGCAAATATACTGGAGTACTTTGCTATTTCCTTCATTTCCTGCTCATTTTACAGATGAAGAAACCGAGGCAAACAGGGTGAAGTGATTTGCCCAGGATCGAACAGCTTGTAAGTGTCTTCCTGATTCCAAGCCCAGTGCTCTAACCACTTCTCCATCTAGCTGCTGCAGCAAGGGCTGTAGCAGCCAAATAATACAATCCATATGGGGAAAATAATCCCCCCTATAGCATGTCCACAAAGTAGCCATCCATACACTACTTAAAGACCTCTGGGGAGGGGAAGCCCAGCATTTCCTAGGGCAGTCCATTTCAGTTGTTAGAACCATAATCACCAAAATTTCCCATTTTACAGGTGAGGGAACTGAAACTCAGAAATATTAAGTGATTGTCCAGTATGGTACACTCAGTAAGTGTCAGGAGTCAGGATTTAAGCTGGATCTCTTCTGACTCCAAGGCCAGTGCCTAACCCATTCAACCTCTTCATCACTTTCCACAGAGAGATAAATATTGACCTGCCAATGGACTAGGTGATGGTTAGCACAGGAAAGACAAGGCAGGAGGTGGATACTTGACCCAGATTCAGACAGTATCCAGGATTTATTGTTGCTAGAAAAGGATCTTAGAAGTCATCTGGTTCACAGGAGAACATTGTACACAGTAACAGCCACAGTGTATGAGGACTGATTTTGACACACTTAGCCTGTCTCAGCAACGCAATGACCTAAAACTTTTCCGAAGGACTCATAATGGAAAATGCCATCCACATCCAGAGAAAGAATTATGGAGTCTGAGTGCAGAGCGCAGCAGACTGTTTTCTTTTTTGTTTTGTTTTGTTTTGCTTTCTTTCTCATGGCTTGTCCCATTCGTTATAGTTCTTCTATGCAACATGGACTAATATGAAAATGTGTTTAATAAGGAATGTATGTGTAGAGCCCATATTGGATTGCATGCTGTCTTGGGGAGAGAGGCGGGAGAGAGGGGGAGAAAATTTAAAATTTATGGAAGTGAATGTTTCAAACTAAAAATTAATTAATTAATAAATGGGGGAGGGGGGAAAAATCATCTGGTTCAACCCTTTCATTTCACAGATGAGAAAACTGATACCAAAGAAGCTAAGTAACTTGCTCAAGATCATACAATCAAATAACCATTTGTTAAATGAAAATAGGAGGATACAAAGATACAATGTAATAATCCCTGCCCTCACAAAGCTTCTGTTTTTATCAGGAAGACAAAATGAACTCAGGCCCATTGAATCAAATCCTATGTTCTTTCCACATCATCTTTATCCTTCTCAGTGCCTCAGCATCTTCATTTTATCACTTTGTACAAGTTTTCCCATAAATCTCTGAATTTTTTCATATTCCTTATAGCACAACAACATTCCAATTGCATTCAAGCCACAGTTTAAACAGCCATTCCTGGATTGTTGAGCATGTGGGGTTTCCTGACCTTTTGTTCTTACAAATAATGAGCACTGTGACGGGTATTTCTTTCCAGGTAAGTCTTTTCTTCCTTTCGGGAAAGTAACCGGGTCACTGGGCCAAAGAGTCTGAAAAATTTGGCAACTTTTATTTTATAGTTTACAGAATTTTCACCTCCCTTAGCTTATTTGATCCTCATAATATCCCCACAAGAGAGTAGAGATGAGGATTTCCATTCTGGCATGAAGAAATTGAGGCTCAGACAAGTAGGATGACTTGCCCAAGGTAACACAGGAACATTCGGAGCCAAGTCAGAACTAGAACACAGCAGCCCTGAGTACCGTTTGGGGCTCATTCCACAGTTCTAAATCCAATACAAAGTCTGAGAGGCAATCCCATCATGTCTGAGCAGAAGCAGAGTTCTCTTGCAGACCTCTGACCTCTCTATTAATCACTGTACACCCGACACTCAGCAGGGAGTATTAAAAAGCAAATAGTTTTGTTCTGGTATCAGGGAATTAATTTCTATACCATTTACACATTATTGTTTTGTCTTTATTTATTTTCCCCACATGCATTGAACTCCTAGACTCTGTACCCTGTACCTTACACCAGTGATACCTCCTAGGTTTTTTGTTTTGGAATGCTAGACCCAGAGTCAGGAAGATCTGAGTTCATATTTGGCTTCAAACTTCCTCACTCTGTGACCCTGGGCAAGTCATATTTTTTTTTTGTTATTTTTGGAGGGCAATTGGGTTTAAGTGACTTGCCCAAAGTCACACAGCTAGTACATGTGTCAAGTGTCTGAAGCCACATTTGAACTCAGGTCCTCCTGACTCCAGGGCCAGTGCTCTACTCACTGCACCACCTAGCTGCCCTCCTGGGCAAGTCATTAAAAATTTTTTTTAATAACATATTTTCCCCCAATTGCATGTTAAAACAATTTTTTAATATGTATTCTTTTATTTGGTTTGTTTTGAGTTCCAAATCCTATTCCTCTTTCCTTCCCTTCCTCCCCTTCCTCCCCTTCCCCCTCCGTGAGAAGGCAAGCAATCCAATATAGCTTATACGTGTGGGCAAGTCATTTAATCTCTGCCTCAGTTTCTTTATCTATAAAATGGAGATAATAGCACCTTCTATCTCCCAGGGTCATGGTCAGGATAAGATGAGATAATATTTGTAAGGTGCTTTGCAAACCTGAAAGCACCACATCTATGCTAGCTTTTATTATTATTGTTGTCTTTGTTTAGCATCAACAAATTGAGAGACAAAAGGAACCTTCAAGCCAGTCTAGTCCCACCCCCTCATTTCATGGATGAGGAAACTGAAGGCCTGAGAGGTCACACTGCTAGTTAGTGGCATCATGGGGATTTGGACCCAGATCCCTGGACTCGAGATCCATTGTTCTTTGCACTGCCCCCACCCTCCAGTCACAACTGTTATTTGCTTGATCCTTGCTGCCCACACTCTTCCTTTTGAACTTGACCTCTGGCCTTCTTGACTTAGACTATTTGTCAATCCCCTTTGGGATAGCCAAACTCCCAGGACTAAGCAGATCTGGTCAATCTCCTCTTTACTTACACCCTGTTGTGACAAAACATTACTTCCCAATGCAAAGCCTTTATTTGCGGCTAGGTGGCATTATGGATACAGTTTTAGACCTGGAATCAGGAAAACCTGAGTTCAAATTCTATCTGACACTTCCTAGCTGCAGGTGCAAGAGCAAATCACTTAATTTCTTTTTTTTTTTCATTTAATTTCTCTAAGTCTCAGTTTCCTTATCTATAAAATGGAAATAATAAAACTCATACTATCTACCTTATACAACTGTTGTCAGTCTCAAATGAGACGATATCTGTCTATAGATATATGAAACAATGATAAATGACGATTTTTACTGTTATTTGCTATAATTAGACCAACCACCACCTTACTGTTCCCTAGACTCCACGTTCATTACCACTTCCATGCCTTTGCTTGTGCAAAAACGACCCACTACTAGAAAATTGTCTTCAGTTAAACCTCCCTATTCTTAAAAGGTCCAATTTAAGTGAAATCACTTTCACGAAGACATCTCTGACCATTCTGGTCCAATTTTTCTGACTTAATTTATTTATATAAATTTAACTTACATACTTAATAGTACTTAATTTAACTATAATACTTAATTTAACCTAATATTTCAGCACTTGGCATATGCTGCCTTGAACTACCATCTAATTGCTTAAGGTAAATCTTATTTTCTCAGAGCCTTTAGAAGGAATTTTTGTACCTAAAGTAAGGGGAAGGAAAGGGAGGCAAAAAACCCAGGGCATCTTTTTTGGATAATCTGGTAACAACTGTTTTTCAGTCATGTCTAACTCTTCATGACCCCATTTGGGGTTTACTCAGCAAAGATACTGGAGTGGTTTGCCATTTCCTTCTCCAGTTCATTTTACAGATGAAGAAACTGAGGCAAACAGGGTTAAGTGATTTGCCCAGGGTCACATAGCTAGTGAGTGTCTGAGGCAGGATTTTAACTCAGGATGATGAGTCTTCTTGACTCCAGGCCTGGTGCCCTATCCACCATGCCACCTAGCTGTACTAGCTTATAAATACAATCCCATCCAATCCACCAAATATTTAAATACCTACTATGTATAAAGTACTCTGCCAGGCACTAGAGATACACAGACAAAACTGAAAATCAGACCTTGCTGTCAGGAAGCTTGGTGGGATGGGGATACAATATGTACACATATAACCTAAATACAAGATAATTTGAGGAAGAAGAAAGCCCTAATAGCATGGTGCCTGGCACATAGTAAGTGCTTAGTGAATGCTCTAGCTAGCGAAGAGTCGTATCTCAGCTATTACGTTCTGGAAAGGCAGCATTGGAGCCACAAAGACCCGAGTTCAAATTTCACCCCTGATACTGGCTATGTGACGATGGGCAAATCACTTAACCTCTCTCTCCCTAGGTTTCTTCACCTATAGAATACATAGTTATACCTCCCTTTCAGGGTTATTGCCAGGCTCAAATGAAATAATTTATTCAAAATTCTTTGCTAATCCTAAAGCCCTGTGTAGATATCAATTATTAAATACCCGCTGAGTCTTGTTTTCCTCCATGCTAAACATTCCTAGTTTTTAAAATAGATCGTTCAATGGCAGGTCCCCAAGTCCTTCACCATCATATTACCCTTCCTTTGGATACAATGTAACATGTCGCTGTCCTTCCTAAAATATGTCACCCGTAATTGAATACAGTACTCCAGATGTGGTCTGATGAGGTGTCTAACCAAGAGTTCATTCACTCTTATTTCTGTTTCTAATTTGAAAATAATAGGCAGACTCACTTGCAAATCTCCAAAGCATTTATTAGTAACAAAAGTATAAACAAACAAATAGGCACAGACATCTACAACTACCGCTACACCTTGAGGCTTATAATAAAACATGTGCTGCTCTCTTGCTATCTTTGTGCCAGGCTCCCTTCAATCCGGCAGGCCACCTCCCTCTTTGGGACTCTGGACACCCGATTGGCAAGATTTCATCGTATCTTGCCAAGATCTGCACCTAGCATTCTACTCTCCAGCCATCTTCAAATGAAATCCATATTCCATTCCTGGCAAGGATATCCCAAACAACTGTTCTATCATTCTAATGCCAATCTCTCTGACTTCTCTATCAAAAACATTCTTCTTCCTGGCCACCACTCCCCTAAGTAGGGGTTGTGGCCAACTCTTCATGACCCCATTTGGAGTTTTCTTGGTAAAGATACTGGAATGGTCTGCCATTTCCTTCTCCAGTTATATAGTCTTCCTTATTGGAATACATACTCCTCGAGGACAAGGACCATCTTGCTTGCCTGTATTTTAATCCCTAGTACTTATTATAGTATAGCACCTGGCACAAACTAAATTTTTTTTATTTAATTAGTCTGCTCCTTCATTTGATGCTGAAAAGCTTCACTTGTTTTTTGGTTTTTAAAGGCCATAGTAAAACAAGCGTATAACACTTGTGTAATTGAGAAATTCTTAATCTTTAGAGGCTATAGGAGAACAAACATACATCCATGAGGTATTGAGAAGTTCTTTATACAAAGAGGGATGCAATAAAACAAGTGCGCAGTTTTAGTGATATTGAAAGGATATAGTTCATAGTGTAAATAGGGGCTCTTGCCCCTGGACTGATGGTCATTTTATCTCATAAAGCTCTTAGAAGAAGAATTCTTACCCAGACATTCTGGGCCCCAGTTCACAAATCTCTAGCGGTGCAGTTAGTATGGGACTGGTGGGGTTTTTAAGGCCAGATATTACAGAGGCCAGGGATAGCTTGGTGAATGGTTACCTCATTACTCTATGGAACTGCATTTTATAGCCAAGGCAATAATAGATCAAACCTTTGCCTATTTGTTGTTCAACCTTTCTTTGTCAATCAGATGACTGAATTCTCAAAGGTAGTTCTTGGCTAATTAATTTGGAACAAATCCCTACATGGAATTTTCCTGATAGGTCAAAATGAATATCTGAAAATTATAGACACACTCCATACCCTCCAGAGTGTCCGGCTCATGATCTAGCTCTCTGTCTCCCCTCCTGCGAAGAATCTCCCTTCTACCTGGGCCAGGGAGGCAAAGCCCACCCCCGTGTCTTTTGGAAGAGCCACCGGTTGAAAGACCAAGACCCCACAGAAGCCACCACAGCCATGCCCAAGAATAAAGGTAAAGGAGATAAAAAATAGATGCAGGGGAAAATCGAAAATGAATCTGAAAAGAGTTGGTCTTCAAGGAAGATAGACAGAAATATGCCCAGGTGATTAAAATGTTGGAAAACGGACAATCAGAAGCAATGTGTTTTGATGGTGTGAAGAGGTTATATCACATCAGAGGGAAATAGGTTTGGATAAATACATTGGACATTATATTGGTTGGTCTCTGAGACTACCAGGATAACAAAGCTAATGTCATATTAAAATACAATGCAGATGAAGCAAGAAGTTTAAAGGCATATGGGCAACTTCCAGAGGTGCCAAAATCAACATAACAGACACATTTGGTCCTGGAGATGATGATGAAATCCAGTTTGATGATATCAGAGATGATGATGAAGATGTTGATGCTATCTAAATTGAATTCAACATTTACGTTCTGATTTTTTCTGAGAATTGTTCTACTTTGTTATTTTCATTTAGATTTGTGGCCAAGTCCCATCCTATTAAGAAGAATGAAACTTCAGCAGCTTGTTGAACCAGATTGATTTATTTTCAATGTTTGTTTTAAAATATCTATATTTCTTTAAAAACTGATAATGCTGAATTACCTTAAGCAAAATGTTAAGCTCATTTTGTCACTTTGATGAATTAGATCTTCAAAGTTTGGATAAAAAATAACATCTATTTGGTTCGTTTTTTTAAAATGCATTACTGCCTTTCCTATTTTGACCACCTCACTTCCAGTAAATTGACATTTTGAATAAATTGTTTGCCCTATGATTATCATGGATTATAATTTTGAAAAAAAAGTTATAAGCATTATAGCAATAGAATCTACATGGTCTAGGTTGAGAATATTGCAGTCTGTTCATATGCCAGGACAATAGGATAATCACCTCCTTTATCTGGTTACTATATTTCTAATATTTCAGCCTAAGATCATACGAATTTTTGTGGCTGCCCCATCATTCTTCATTGATTTATATTGAACTTTTAGGTCCTTGACCCTGCTCTTTTTTCATGTAAATTTTTTCATATGAAGCCATACTTTCCCCATTTTGTACTTATATAATTGATTTTTTGAACCCAAGTACAAGGCTACATTTATCTTTATTAAATATCATCTAATTTGATTCATTATTTTAGTTTTTCAAGATAGTTTTTAGATCCCAATTCTTTCATCAAACATGCTTTGTTATCCTTCCCACCTTTGTGTTTGCTGCAAATTTGGTAAGCACACCATCTATGCTTTTATAAAAGTGAAAAAGTATTCAACAGAACAGGACAAAGGATAGATCCCTGGGATATTCCATTAGAGATTGGTTGAAATTGATTTATTAGTTACTTACTCTTTGGGTCTAATCTTTCAGTTAGGTCTGAATCCACTTAACTGCACTATTATCCAGCCCACATTTGACATTGTCAAATGCCTCAATGAAATCCAAATAGACTGTGAGGATATATTCTCTATGACCTATTAGTCTAGTAACCATGTCAAAAGGGGGAATGAAGTTTGGTATGACTTACTCTTAATGAGCTCTTAGTGATTTGCTAATTTGATTCCCCAGTATTCAAAAGTTACTGTATTGTATAATGTTTTCAGGAATCATGCAAATCCAATGAACCTTGTTTTACCTCTTGCTGGGATCTGTGCCTTGCATCTCCCTAACGTCATATTGGGGGTTGATGAAACTCAGTCTTTAGGTTTGGCCCGGCTTTGGACTCTTGATCCAATCCTGGGAGGGGAGGAGGAAAGGATGTGAGTGGTGATGGATTACCCAATAGGCACATTAGCTAAAAGCCGTAGGATTCTTGCTATTAGCTGAAGCAAAGCTTTTAATAAATGGGAATCAGGCTGAGCAATACAGGTTTCAGATCCACTCTACCCTACTCCTTTGCCATAACCCAGTGTATTTGTGTCCAGGTCATGACCCAGCACAGAGTTCATGGTTGAAGGACAATCTGGGCTCAAGCCCATCTGTAAAATAGCAATGTGACATTATTAAAAGGGCACTGAGTTTAGACTCAGAGCACCTGGGTTGAAATCCAGGCTCTGCTGCTAACTTTACCTGTGTGACCTTCATGTCTCTTGGACTCTGTTTTCTCATCTGTGAAATAAGAGGATTGAAGTTTAGGACTCTTCAAGATCCAGTTCAACTTTCACATTTTTATGTCTTGCTTTAAATATAAAGTCTCTTCCTTCAAAAACCTTGTTCCATTACCCTTGTACCTCTGTTTCTGACTTTCTGGACTTTGACATCATGGCCTACATGGGTCCCTACATTGTCTTTCCCAATTAGAATGTAAACTCCTTGAGGGCAGGAACTACCTTGTTTTTGCTTGCATTTGTAACCCCAGCACTTAGCACAGTACCTGGCACAGAGTATGAGCTTAATTAATGCCTGTCCCCTTGCTTTGCCCTGCCCTTCCAGGACAAAGGCCTAGAACCCTAGGTTCTTTGTTTTATCATTCTGTGTCATAGATCCCCTCCATATCTCTTGTCCCTATGGCACCCGTGTTCCTGGCCAAGTCTTACTAATAAGAAAGGGCTTTTTAAGTTACATCTAGGTAACCTTTAGTGATTCCAAAGGTGTTATAATTCATGAAGTTAATATTTGCTTTGCCTTGACCTATATTATTTTTTCTATAAACCTGTTGACATATGAATTATGAATTATACAGGATGAAGCAATGGTGTATGATTAATAAATCCCTCTTACATTAGGTATGGCCATTAGAGCTGCCTTTTGACTTTGGCTTGTTTGATTCACCTAGTTTGAGGACCATGGGAAAGCATTCATTTGTAAGAGATGATCATATTTCATCATCTGGCTGCCGGTCAGGATACAGTTTTCAAGACACACGGCATATTATAGCAGGTCACTAATAAGCAACCCACTCCTATCATATTATGTCATGTCACACGCCTACAGTTTTTAAAAAAAGGCGTTGTGGAAATAATCCTTTAATTGAGTGGTATCAAACTCAAATGGAAACAGGAGACACTAAACTGTGTGTAAGGATTCCTGCCAGATGCGATTGACTTAGCAAGCCACATATTAACATTATCTATGTTTTATTGTGGTTTGATTTATTTTGTTAAATGTTTCCCAATTGCATTTCAATCTGGTTCATAGCATTTGGGCTGTATGCAGCCGGCAGGTTTGATAGCACTGGTTTAATTGATATGGTACCTAGAGATAGCTAGGTGGTATAGTGGGTAGGACTACTCAGGCAGATGAGTTCAAATCTAGCCTTAGACACTTATTGGCTATATGACCCTGGGTAAGTCATTTAATCCCTGTCTGCCTCAGTTTCATCATGTGTAAAATGGGTATGATAATAACACCTACTTCCCAGAATTGTCATGAGGATCAAATGAGATAAGATTGGTCAAGCGATAAGCATGGCGCCTGGCACATAGTGGGCACTTAATGAGTGCTTCCTTCCTTCCTCCCTCTAAAAAGTCAAAAAACATTTTGTAGGTCTTGGCTATACCTGTGCCCCCCACCATTTCTTTTTCAATTCTCCCACAATGCTTAAAAGTGATGAGCATAAGGTAGATGCTTACTCAGTACATGATGATTTAATTCTTCTGCTGGGGTAAAGCACAATCCCTCCTGGCCCTCCTAATGTGTCAGAGGAATGTCTGCTGCACCCCCAGGGCCTTCAGATAGCCAACAGGTCCCTATGGTGATGGATCACGTCCAGTCGTCAAGCTTTTATTCAGCACTTTCTATGTGCTAGGCGCGGTGCTAATTGATGGCCATATTCTTTTTTGTTTTCTTCTGAGTCTGTGTTTTGATCTTCTCTGTCGCCATAGTTACTTTCTATGGTCAGGTTCTTTTGTTGTTTGCTTATTTTCCCAGCCTTTTCTTGACTTAAATTAACTTTGTTCAAGTTGGGCTCTGCCCCCTGGGTAGAGGGGCCACTGTCACAAGCCTCATACTTTTGGTGCTGCTGTTTTCAGCTCTAGTTCTGGGGGACCATAAGTTTTTAGTTCTTCCAAGGTGGTATGATCTTAGGAGTGGGGTGGTCACTGCTCTCCTGGCCTGTGAGGAATCACATGCACTCCTTTCCTCCCTTGAACTGTGACCAGGGTCCTTGATCCTATATAACTGCACACTCTAGTGTTCTGGTGTTCTTTCTTGCCCTGGGATTGCAATCCTGAACTGTGTATAGGCAACATAACAGAGTCTTATACCTTATAATCTCCTTCTGACTAGTTGTCTGACCCCCTTACTCTCTGTTTGCTAAGAGTTCTGGAAGCTACTGCGGCTGATTTAGGTCTGCACTGGATTGTGCTCTGCTTTCCTGCCTACTTTCTAGGTTGTCTTTTGCTGGAAAATTGCTTCACTCCATCCTTTTGTTGGTTCTGCTGCACCAGAATTCATTTTAAGGCATTATTTTAAAGTTGTTTGGAGGAGAATTTGGGAGAACTCAATCAAGTACCCTTCTTTATTCTGCCATCTTGGCTCCCCAACCCCCCTCCCCCATTTATGGGAATATAAAGGCAAAACCATCAGGATTAGAACTGAGCACTTTAATCACCACATACTTGTGTTCTCATTCACCGCCAGAAGGTCTCCTTAAGTTCACATGGATTTGGTAACATGGCTAAATGGTCTATGTCAGGTCCTAGAAAATAGGAATTGTTTTATTCTTCTGTAGGAAGCCTTTCCCAATCCCTCTTAGTGCTAGTGCCTTCCCTCTGTTGATTATCTCTAATTTATCCTGTATGTAGCTTGTTTGTACCTATAGTTTGTATGTCGTTTCCCCCTGTAGACTGTGAACTCCTTGAGAGAAGGGGCTCTCTTCTTTCTTTGTATCTCTGACACTTAGCACAGTGCCTGGCACATAGTGATGGGGCCCTAATGATGGACCCCTAAAAGGCCCTGGACTTTCCCATATGCATTCACCAGCCCTTCCCAGTTAATAATCCTTTCAACTGCCCTTTCATTGTGGCCTTCATTGTCAGCACCTGGCCCCACCCTAGACCCCCACTCCTTAATCCCATCAAGACCCTTACTCTGTTATTTCCCAGTCACCCCAAGCTCTTGGCCACACTATAAAAAAGGTCAGTCTTGTCTACCAAATTGCTCAGCGCTACTGACTACAAATCCAAGTCTCTGTCCCTGTGGCTTTCTACATGAGACCTTCTCTGGCCTCTCTTGTCAGTAATGGTGTCTCTCCTCAGATCTTCTACGTATAGCACTTTTGTTCTTTACCTCCCTACCACATTTATAATGTAATATCACACTTCTGAGTGTTTGCTGAATTTAACCTGCATTTGTATCTTATCCCCCTACTAGGTTGGATTATAAACTCTATAAGGGCAGGGATTGAGTCTTACTTGAGTTCTCTATCTCTCTTATCAACTAGCAGAGGGATCTACCTGCAGTAGGCGTTTAATACATGTTTGCTGAGTGAGTGAATGAATGAATCTGATTTTATGAGAAGACAGGTGCTCAAAAAGGTGCCCAAGGCTTTTAGGACTTAGGCTGAATCAGAGTCAATTTAATGACACTAAACAATGTGCCAGGCACTATGCTGAGAGCTCTGGGGATACAAAAAGAAGCAAAATGTAGTTCCTGCCCTCAAGGAGATTACAATCTAACAACAAATGAATCAGACAAAAACATTATTCTATTCTTCTGTCTCTAGTTCTGATAGACATGGGGGAAAGGTTAAAAGCCAGGCTAAAACCTAGGAAGGTGGATCTGAAGAGAAGCAAGTTGTGGCTAGGAGGACATCAATCAATCAACAAGCATTTATTTAGTACCTAGTATGTGCCAAGGGCTATGCCAGACATTAGGTCAATCAGTAAATCGATGAACTTTTATTAAGTACCTACTGTTATTGAGGTCTAGGGGGGCTGGAAACCCTGAAATTCAAGGGCAAAAGACACAGGTCCTGCCTCAAAAGAATTCGACTCAAGCCTTCTTTCAGTCAGAGACAAAGTTTATTGTTTTGCCCCTAAAAGTGGGCGGGACTTTTAAGAATTAGTGCCATTTGTGATGCTTGTATTGGGCAAATGGAGGTCAGAAAAATACAACAACTTCAGAACTTGGGTCTTTTTCCCAAGGAATACCAGGTATTTTACAGAGTTATTTCCATTAATCATCACACCCTTTTTAGGGCACAAATTGTTATTCTTTGGTTTTGTTTTGTATTTTTCATTTGAAAGGTCAGAAAGTATCTGCACTGAAGTAGAATAGACCTGAGCTCACCTAGTAAGCTGAATTTAGGGTTTGGGTTCTTTAAAAAAAAGATATCTTTCTTCTATTATATAGTCCATTAAGGGTGTCCTGTAGATGTCTCAAACTCAACATATCTAAAACAGAACTTGTAATCTTTCCCCCCAAACTGGGTTTCTATTGACTATTTCTTATGCTTGTGATGCTCTATCCACTCATAACTGACTCAGTTTCCCCAACAGCTCAAATTCCACCTTTTGCTTGAGGCCTTCCCCAATCCTTTCCTTCCTATCCCCAGCTGCTAATTAATACCTTCTCCTTGCAGATTATCTTTATTTATTCTCTCTCTCTGCATAGATATGTGTATACATACACACACACATACTTTAATGGGAGACAATATGTAAATAGCTAGATATATAAAAGTTTTATATATGTGTATTTTTAATATAGAAGTTATGTCTATTATATGTTTAAATATAATAGAATACATGTAATATACACAATCATATTATGTATTATATATGTATGTATACATACACATACACACACGTATATATACACTTCTATAGTTATTTACATGTTGTCTCTCCTAATGTGTGCTTCTTCTGGCAGTGGCTGGGTGTTTGCGTTTTTGTTTTTTGTTTTTTGTTTTTTTCTTTCTTTGTATCTTAAAAATATCTTTTGACAGACTGCCTGCCTAACTAGTCTGATGTCCATAACTAAATATGGTGAAGTGGTGTATTGCAGGCACACATCCTCATAGTGGCTGTACCAGCTAATAGAGGAGATAAACATCTTTGCAAATCTCAGGCTACAGGGACATCGAGGACCAGTGGCAATTTATAGGTGATGCTGAGGTAGCTTGTGTTTATGTTTCTACAGGTAAAAGCCAAATATGCCAAGTCACTGTTGTTTAACTGTTAAAACAGGGGTAACTGCAGGTACTTATAAAAGTAGGTAACTATTTCATAATAGGAATATTATGAAATAATTTTTTAATTGCAAAATGATTTTCTCACAAGTTTCCTCCTCTCCCCACCCTGCCCCACCCCCCTGCCCCCAGTACCTTTCAATGTTTGCTGCCCAAGATTTAGCCCAGCAGAGGGGCAAGAGCCTTGGACCTGGCCTTGAACCTGAGCTCTGACACTGAATCTCAGGGCAAATCACTCCACCTCCACTATCTCAGCTGTAAAATGGGCAGTAATAATATTGCGTGACCTCTCTCATAGATTTGTTATGGAGAAAATACTTTGTAAACCTTAAAGTTCTATAGAAATGTGAGCTACTATTATTGAGAAACAGGAAGCCAAAGGGTTACAAAAATCTGCCACTTGAAGACGATTTCTAAAGATACATTTCTAAATGCATCTCTTAAATGATAATAAGTCAGTGGGGACAGAATAATATCCATTTCTATAGAACTTTTAACCTTTCAAAGTAATTTTACATTCATTATCTTCTTTGTAAAATACCTCTGAGGTATAGAGATACTATTATCCCTGTTTATCATATGAGGAAACTGAGGCCTTGAGCAGTAAAAATGACTTGTATATGGTGAAAGTAGCCAAAAGCTTTCAAAAAACCAAACTCCTGAGCTGAATTCTCTGGCAAAGTGACTGTTTCAACTTTACAACTCACTGGATTCAAAAATCAAACAGGATGTGAAGTGTGGCTTTTGGTATTTTTAGTGCTTTGCTTTCTTGAAAGGCTGGGGGGAATGCAAATTCATGTCTCCTCATCCTTAATGCTTCTGGCCTACATTGGTTGCTATGCTTTGCCCTCTGGATGTCACCCAGTACAGACCCACATGTCACTTGCTAAACAGCTGCTTTGGGGACTTCTCTGCTGTGGACGTCCCTCTGGGCTTTTTCCCTTTCGCGTCTGCTACACTCCTGAGCTTAAATTTATAACCTCCTACATGGTACGTGACCAACTGCACGCACCCAATAGATGGCACCCAACAGGAGACACAGCACCAATGAAACCACCAGCACAGAATCACGGAGTCTTTAACCTTGAGGGGACCTCAGAGGTCATCTTGTCCATCTCATACCTGAACACAGGCATCCTCTCCCTAACATCCTGGACAAGTGGTCATTTAGCTTTTACTTGGAGCCCAGTGATGAGGAGTTCACTATGTTTCAAGGTGACCCTTTCTACTTTTGGAGAATTCTAATTGTAAAAGATTTTTCTTCACATAAAGCCTAAATCTGCTTCTCCATAACTTTCGTCCACTCTCCTTTGTTTTATACCCACTAGGAACAAGCAAAACAAATCTAATCCCTCTTCTATCAGAGTCTCATTAATCCTGATTGACAACTATAATGGCACTCCTCATCTTTTACTTTACCTCTCCTTCCCTCCAAAAAGGAAATTATCAATATGAGTGTCATATGCCTCGATCACCCCATGGGAGATGCCAGACAAAAGGACTGGTGCAGGCATGGACACTGTTGGATACCATGTAGTTGGGCTACCATACAAGTTCCTGGTATGTGGTGTTTAATAAATGTTTCTTCAGTGAATGAATGAATGAAATAAAAGGGGAAAAAAGAATGTCAGATTCTGTGCTTTTAGTAGAGAGTGCTCCAATATGTCTGAATGGTAGTTGTTTCCCATCATAACGATATCCTATCTCTGTACCAGCCTTATAATCTGTGTCATGAACTTAATACTATTTCTATTTCTTTTATTTAGCTAAGCAGTCCTAAATAAATGCTTTTATTTTTCCCCGTTTTGAATTTTACTCAAATGTTCTCTACCATACTTTTCCCTTAGTTTCATTACTTCCAAAATTTGCTTATCTTCATGACTAACAGTGCTAATCTGTCCTCTTGCCCCCTTAGTGATACATTTGAAGCCCTACCATCAAGTTAAGCCTAAATTTCATTTTATTACCCATCGTTTGTACGTGGACACATGATTTCCATAACTGTCATTTCTCCTAAACTTATCTTCAATCTTGACCTTTCTTTGAAGCGTCATACTAGTATTTCCAACTACCAAGAAGAATATGAGCTCCCTGAAGGCAGGGTTTATATCATTTTATCATCATATCTCTAGCTTCTCTCAAAGTTCCTTACAGCAAAGTAATATTCTCTTAATGTGTTTAGCCATTCCCCAATTGATGGGCATCTACTTTATTTCCAATGCCTTGCTATCACAAAAAGTGCTGCCCTAAATATTTTGGTGTTTATGGGGACTTGCATCTTCTTAATGTCTTCCTTGGGGTATAAGTCCAGTAATGGAATCCCAGAGTCAAAGGGAATGGACATTTTAGTCACTTTAGCTGCGTAATTCCAAATTACTTTTTAAAATGGTTGTACCATTTCACAGTTCCACCAACAATGCACCAGTGAGTCTATCATCTCTTACTCTCTCCAATGTTTATGATTGCTGTTTTTTGTCATCTTTGCCAATTTGCAGGATATGAAGCAAAATCTTGGGGTTGTTTTAATTTCTATTTCTCTTATTGTTGTGATTTGGAGCATTCTTTCATATGGTTGTTAATACTTTACAATTCTTCTTTTGAAAACTGTTTATATTCTTTTACCATTTATCTTTTGGGGAATGGTTATTAGTCTTATGTATTTGTTAATTGCTTCTGTATCATTGACACTAAACTTTTCTCAGAGAAATTTGATAGAATTTTTTTTCTATCCTTCTTATCCTAGATATATTAATTTTGTCTTTACAGAAGCTTTTCAGTTTCACGTAATCAAAGTTATTTATTTTATCTTTTGTAATTATCTCTATCTCTTGTTTGATTGGGACTTACATCTCCTACACATAGCTCTGAGAGGTATGTGATCTGCTTCCCTTCTATTTTTCTAATAGTAAGATCTTTAATATTAAGGTCACATATACATTTAAAATGTATTATGTAATATGGTGTAAGGTGTTGGTCTAAGCCTAATTTCTTCTAGACTACTTTCCTATGCATTAGGTTTTGTTTATTTGTTTGTTTTGGCTGCCTTATGAAACTGATAACATATATTTAACTTATAATTTTCAAAACTTTTGTTAGACAAACTTATGTCTAGCCATGCCTCCCAAATTGTGCTTAATGAATATTGGTTGAATTGAATTAACAGCAGGATATAGCCTTCTAGACACCTAGTTGGCACCTCCAAAATCAACATGACCAAAACTAAGTTTATACCTGTCCCGACAAATATACTTTTCCTTGTGACATATTTCTGGCATTTTAAGAAAACACTTTGACTATTAAAAAGGAAACAAAAAATGATTCTTCCCTTATTTCTAGTAGCTCATCATTTGCTGTAATATTGAATCCACCTCTGAGAAATCTCCCTTATTTGACTCTTTCTCTGTATTCCTCAATCATGCTCCTAGTATTACCGTCTACCTAGACTCTTGCAATAACTTCCTTAGAGGTTTTCCTACCTTCATCCTCTCCCTTTTCCAAATAATTTTTCATATATTTCCATACTGATCAACCTTATGTATAGATCTAGTCATGTTACTCTTCAGCTAATAAATAGTCAGTGGGTCCTTTTTGGATTACTGAATAAAGTTCCAATTCCTTTGCCTACCATTCAATATCTTTCACAATCTGGTGCTACCCTAATTTTTGAAAAAACTTTTTCTTGTACTTCCTCAAACTCTATATTCTTGCCACACTGTCCTACTCACCATCCCCTGAATATGCCTTTCATTTTCCTAAGCCTCTGACTTTACTCTGACATAGTATGCAATAGAGAGTAGAATGCTGGATTCAGAGTTAGCGAAGCTTGGTTTCAGATCCCACCTCTGACACTTAATAGTTGTACAATGCCATTTGTTTTATTTCTGTGTATTAAACAGCTCCCTAGGAGTTATCTTCTGAGTTATAGGGGGTTGCTGTGTTGGGAGAGAAAGTTCCCACACCAAGAACTGACAAAAATCACAGATCCTTTGGATATTTCTATGACTTTGCTAACAATATTCCCTATACTTAGTATGTTCTCTATTCCTAAAAAGTGTCAAGGAGCTAGGGAAAGCTTAATCGTCTTCTCTACCATTTAACATAGCAGCAAATGCTCTCAGAATGGGTGATTTAGGGGTAACCTAGCAGCCATACCAGAAAGATGAAAACAACTCACATGTAAAATGTATCTGAAGCTAAATTTATGGGTATGAAATTTTGTGGTACAATTATTAGTCTCTTGATCTCATATTCACATGGTACAAGAATGTAGTTACTGGAAAATAGGCCCTTGAGACATTTCTAATTTGGAGTGTAATCTGCAAAAGTCTCTGGCTTTGCAATTTGGAACTATGCCCAGAAAATTACCAAACTGTGCATAGCTTGTGACTCAGTTACGCTCAGTTGGGCTTTTACTCCAAAGAAATCAATGAAAGAAAGGACCTAACTGTATAAAAATATTTATGTCAATTCTTTTCATGGTAGCCAAAAATTAGAATATAAAGGGGTATCTTCCTGTTGGGGAATGGCTAAACAAATTGTGGCATATGAATGTTAAGGAATGTTATTGTTTCATAAGAAATGATGAAATAGTTTCATAGAATACTGGGAAGGCCTCTGTGAATTGATGCAAGGAGAAATGATCAGAACTAGAAAGAACAATTTATATGATGATATTATACAGAAAAAACAACTATGAAAGGCTTCAGACACTTGTCAATGCAATGAGAAACTATGATTCCAAAAGAAATGAAGATGAAACATGGAACCTGCCCCTTGGCAGAGACGTAGTGAACTTAAAATGCAGAAAGAGTCTTACATGGCTAATGTGAGAATTTGTTTTGCCAAACTATGCAGCTATGTATTGAGGGCATTTTTTTTCTTTCATTCTTTTCTTTCTTTTATTTTTCTTTCAAATTTGCTCAATGGTTGAAGGGGTGGGAGATAGTGGAAGTGACAGCTTAATTTTTAAAATGTTTGTTAAATAAAAAAATAAACTTTTAAGAAAGAAACAAATGTGATATGAAAATAAAAGACCAATAAAAATAAGAAAATTGGTTTTTTTAAAAGAAAGAAAAAAAAAGTAAGCTAAAAAAGTTTCTAGTGAGATCCAACTGATTTTATCCTCTAAGTGCCACAAGGTAGGACAGAGGTCCATGAAGCAGAAGTCCAAAAAGGTGGAGGCTTCTTGCCCTTTATGTATAGGAGAAACTTTGGTTCCCTACACTATGACAGTCTTTTTTTTTCCAACTAAATTCAATTTAATTAACTTTATATTATTTTCACGTCATTAATTACTACTATGATTTTAATGCACCATCCATATATACCCAGCAACACTTGCTCCAGGAATATTTCTTGCTTCTTGCCTCAGGCACTGAAATTGCTAGTTCAACTCTACTCAGCAGTTCTTTGATATTTTTAAATTTATTTTTCAATACATTTATTATTTCATTAAATATTTTCTAATTACATGTAAAATTTTTTAAACATTAATTTTTAAAAATTTTGAGTTCCAAATTTCTTCCCTCTTTCTCACCTCTTCCCCCTCCCTGAGAAGCAAAGCAATTTGATATCGATTATACATATGAAGTCACACATAACATATTTCCATGTTAGCCATGTTGAAAAAGAAAGCACAAACAAAAAAAAAGAAAGAAAGTAAAAAAAAAAAAGGTATGCCTCAATCTACATTCAGAATTCATTAGTACTCTCTCTGGAGGTGGATAGCACTTTTTATTGTGAGTCCTTTGGAATTGTCTTGGATCGTATCTTGATCAGAGTACCTGTCTTTCATAGTTGATCATCTTTACAGCAGTGCTCATACTGTGTACAATGTTCTCATGATTCTGCTCACTTCACTTTGCATGAATTCAAATAAGTCTTCCCAGGTTTGTATGAAAGCACCCTGTTCATCATTTCTTATAACGCAATAGTATTCCATCACAATCATATACCACAACTTGTTCAGCCATTCCCCAATTGATGGATATCCCCTCAATTTCCAATTCTTTGGCATCACAAAATTTGACCACAAAAATTGGTGCCACAAAAAGAGCTGCTATATATTTTTTTATAAATAGGTTCTTTCTCCCCCACCCCACCCCCCACTTCGTATCTCTTTGGGATACAGACCTAGTAGTAGTATTTCTAGTTCAAGGGTATGCACAATTTTATAGCCCTTTGGGTGTAATTCCAAATTGTTCTCCAGAATGATTGGACTAGTTCACAACTCCACCAACAAAACATTACTGTCCCAATTTTCTCACATCCTCTCTAGCATTTATCATTTTCTTTTTGTGTTGTGTTGGCCAATCTGATAAGTGTGAAGTGGTATCTCAGAGTTGTTTTAATTCGCAATTCTCTAATCAGTAGTGACTTAGAGCATTTTTTCATGTAACTATTAGAAACTTTTATTTCTTTTTCTGAAACTACCTGTTCATATCCTTCAAGCATTTATCTATTAAGGAATGGCTCTTTTATGCGCTTGCGCACGCACACACACACACACACACACACACACACACTCATATATATATATGTAATTTGACTTGGTCCCCTATATATTTGAATAATGAGGCTTTTACCAGAGAAATCTGTTCCAAATTTTCCCTCAAGTTTCCTGTTTTCCTTCTAATTTTGGCTGCATTAGTTTTGCTTGTGGAAAAGTTTTTTAATTTCATGTAGTCAAAATTATCCATTTTACTTCCCATGATCCTCTCTCTTATTTGATCACAAACTCTTCTCTTTTCCATAGATCTGACAGGCATGTTTTTTATGTTCCCCTAATTTACTTATGATATCACCCTTTATCTCTAAATCAATTATCCATTTGGACTTTATTTTGGTATATGGTGTGAGATGTTAGTCTATGCCTAGTTTCTTTCAAACTGCTATCCACTTTTCCTAGCAATTTTTGTCAAATGATGAGTCTTTACCCCAAAATCTTGGATCTTTACATGTATCAAATACTTGATTACTATGGTCATTTACTACTGAGAATTGTGTACCTAATCTATTCCACTGATCCACCCTTCTATTTTTTTGCTGGTACTAGATTGTTTTGATGATTACCACTTTGTAATATAATTTGAAATCTAGTACTTCTAGGCTACCTTCCTTCACATTTTTTCATTGATTCCTTTGGTAGTCTTAACCATTTGTTCTTCCAGATGCATTTTGTTATTATTTTTTTTTCCTAGCTCTATAAAATAACTCTTTGGTAGTTTGATTGGTATGGCACTGAATAAGTAAATTAATTTAGGTAGAAATCATCATTTTTATCATATTGGCTCAGCCTACCCATGAGCAATTAATATTTCTCCAGTTGTTTAAATGTGTCTTTATTTGTGTGAAGTGTTTTGTAATTGGGTTTCTATAATTCCTAGGTTTGTCTTGGCAGGTAGACTCCTAAATATTTTGTATTGTCTACAGTTATTTTAAATGGAATTTCTCTTTCCATCTATTGTTGCTGGGTTTTGTTGGTAGCATATAGAAATGTTGATGATTCATGTGGGTTTATTTTATATGCTGAAACTTTGCTAAAGTTGTTAATTGTTTCAACTAGTTTTTTAGTTGCTTCTCTAGGATTCTCTAAGTACAACTTCATATCATCTGCAAAGAGAGATTGTTTTGTTTCTAGTATTTTTATTCCTTCAATTTCTTTTTCTTGTCTTTCTAGTACAATATTGAATAATAATGGTAATAAATGGACTTCCTTATTTCACCCCTGATCTTATTGGGAATGCTTCAAGTTTTCTCCATTACAGATAATGCTTACTCTTGGTTTAAGACAGATATAACTTATAATTTTAAGAAAGGCTCCATTTATTCCTATGCTTTCTGGCTTTTTAAATAGGAATGGGTATTATATTCAGTCAAAAACAACTCCTACATCTATTGATATAATCATATGATTTTTGTTGGCTTTGTTATTGATGTGATCAGTTATGCTGATAGTTTTCCTAATATTGAACCAGCCTTGCATTCCTGATATAAATCCCACCTGGCCACACTAGCAATAGCATTCCCTACATCTTGATCTAGTTTTGAAATTTTCTAACTTAACATCTCAACCAGTAAGGAGACAAGGTACTGTTGTTCCTATTCCCAAATCTGCATTTGGAGACCTATATGAATTAAAATTGGTTGAAAGTTCAAATAATGGAAAAAAGAAAATGAGTGGTGGTGATGGTGGTGGTAATAGTGGTTTGCTTCATCCAATAGCCTTGGAATAGAGTCACTCCTATCTTCTTCTTAGCATAGGGCAGTAGGAATTTTCCTGATGGTTGCCCTATCTCTGGGCACAAAACTTTTAGGGTTAAGAATTGTCTTAGAAATGCAAGGTTAATGACAAATAAAGAACCACTGAGTCATTAAAAAAAGCAGAAGCAAAATATTCATACACATTCACCCACAAATATATATTTTTTCCCATTCTAACATAAATGGTTTACTAATGAAAATCAAATAGATAGTAAAGAATAAATGTATACAGAGGGTATAGGACTTTGTAAGGAGTTTGTTTTTCTGTTTCAACAATCTCAAAGAGTACCACTGTCAATTGATAACACTCAGAATAATGAACCACAGTTTTTCTTGCTAGAACTACTTTTCCACCTGCAGGTGATTGTCTCAGTGGGGATTACAGGGAAGACAGTTCAGAGTTTAATAAGCAAAGGAAAAAGGGGCTGGATACCTGCCATTTTATCCAAATGTTTCAGTTGAGTACAAAGTATGGAAACACATTATCTTTCATAAAATATACTTTTCAATGCTACCCTTAGAATGACAAATTGTTTTTTGAAATTAGCGGTGAGCAAGGAATGTACTGGGAGAAAGAGAAAGGGAGAGGTAAAATGGGATAAATTATCTCACATAAAAGAGGCAAGAAAAAGCTTTTACAATGGAGGGGAAGAAGGGGTAGGTGAGAAGGAGTGAGTGAACCCTATTCTCATCAGAATTGGCTCGAAGAGGGAATAACATACATACTCATTTGGGTATAAAAATCTATCTTACCCTACAGGAAAGTGGGAGGGGAAAGCGATAAGGAAAAGTAGGGGATGATAGAAGAGAGGACAGATTTAGGGAAGAGGTAGCCAGAAGCAAAGCACTTTTGAGGAGTGACAGGGTGAAAGGAGAGAGAGAATAGAATAAATGGGGGAGGAATAGGTTGGAGGGAAATGCAATTAGCAATAGTAGCTGTGAAAAAAATTTTGAAGCAAGTTTCTCTGATAAAGGCCTCATTTCTCATACATATAGAGAACTGAGTCAAATTTATAAAAATAAGAGCCATTCCCCAACTGATAAATTATCAAAAGCTATTAGCAGTTTTCAGATGAAGTAATCAAAGCTATCTATCTGGAGTAATCAAAGTAATCTTTAGACATAAAAATACTCTAACCCACTACTGATTGGAGAAATGCAAATTAAAATGATTTTGTGGTAGTACTTCATACCTATTAGATTGGCTAATAGGACAGAAAAGGTAAATGACAAATGTTGGAGGGGATGTGGGAAAATGAGATATTAATGCACTGTTGGTGGAGTTGTGAACTGATACAACATTCTGTGGAACAATTTGGAACTTTGCCCAAAGGGCTATAAAACCATGCATACCCTTTGACTTAGCAATGCCACTGCTGGCTCTGTATCCCAAAAGAGATAAAAAACAAAAGAGAAAGGGACCTATATGTGAAATAATATTTATAGCAGCTCTTTACTGGGGGTAAGAATTGGAAAGTGAGGGGATGCCCATTAATTGGGGAATGGCTGAATAAGTTGTGGTATGTGATTATGACAGAATTCTGCTGTCTATAGGAAATGATGAGCGGGATGCTCTCAGAAAAACTTGGAAAGAATTGCATGGGCTGATGCAAAGTGAAATAAACTGTGTACAAAGTACTGGCAATATTTTAACATATTCAGCTGTGAATGACAGCTATTCTCAGTAATACAATGAACTAAGACAACTCTGAAGGACTTATGATGAAAAATGCTGTCCACCCCTAGAGAAAGAATTGATGGTATCTGAATACAGATTGAAGCATACTTTTTTTTTACTTTCTTTTTCTTGAGTTTTTTTTTTTTGGTCTGTTTTATTTCACAATGTGACTATTATGGATATGTTTTGCATGACTACACATGTATAACCTATATCGAATTGCTTGCCTTCTCAATGCGGGTGGGGGTGGGGAGGAAGGAAGAGAGAGAATTTGGAACTCAAAGTTTTAAAAATGAATGTTAAAAATTGATTTTACATGCAACTGGGGAAAAATAAAATACTAAATAAAAGCTAAAAAAAAAGAAATGACAACCAGAAAGATTTTGGAAAAACCTGGAAAGACTTACATGAACTGATGCAAAGTGAAGCAAACAGAACCAGAAGAATGTTGTACATAGTAACAGCAACATGTGTAATAATCAACTATAACTGACAGCTTTTCTCAGCAATACAATGATCCAAGACAATTCCAAGGGACTCATGATAGAAAATTCTATCCACATCCAGAGAAAGAACTGATGAAATCGGAAAGCAGATCAAAGAATACTATTTGCACTTTATTTTTTTTCATGTTTTTTTCCTTTTGTTCTGTTTCTTTCACCACATGACTAACATGGAAATATGTTTTATGTGATTGCAGATATTTAACCCATATCAAATTGCTTACCATCTTAGGCAGGGGGAGGGGAAGAAGAGAGGGAGAAAATTTGGAACTCAATTTTAATAAAAAATGAATATTAAAACTGTCTTTACATGTAATTGGGAAAAGAAAATACTATAAAAATAAAAATATCTTTAAAAAAGGACAAATTTTTTCCCTTCCTACAACTGTTTAATGTGAATTCTAGAATACTTACTCAATTATAGTTTTTGAGGTCCCCATGTAATATTCTGTTCCCTCCCAAATCTGGGATATGAAAGAAGGTAATTTTGGAGAAAGTGGAAGGATTCATAGGTTGCAGCTGGAAGAAAACAGATAAGCTGGAATAAGTGGAGGGTGAAATGTATTATTAAGTAAGAATTTTTTTCTTCCTGTATAGTAGGCCATAGACCAGGGAAACAAACCCTGACCTTCAAGAGCGTCTTCTTAGACAGCTGATCACTTCTAACATCATTCTCTTAAAAAAAGAGTGCATGCCTTCAATCATCAACAATGATGAAAAACACCATCTGTGCCTACAAGTCCTTTAATTTCCTGTTCAGGACTTCTTAATCCCTAGAGGGTTTCTCAGGTTTCTCCTGCATATCACTGCCCCTGTCATAACCCCTGAGAAGCTAGTGGTTTAGGTCTCAAAGTATACAGAGGGCAAGCCAGGATCTTTTTCAATTTGTAAAGGTCTTTCGTGCAGTATCTATTTCGTAAATCAAATATAAAGTTGTAAAAGGAAAACTGGACCAGTGGAGGTTTTAAGGTCATTGAAAGGGAGGTACTGAGTAGAGCTGTTGTGTCTGGGTCAACCATCAGAAGGGGATACTGAACTTACACTTGTGGGCTTGGTTCATTACTAGTGCTAGGTGGCACCATAGTGCACAGAGCGCTGGACCTGGAGTCAGGAAGACCCTGAGTTCAAATTTGACCTCAGACATTCACTAGCTGTGTGACCCTGGACAAGTCAATTTGACATCTTGCAGCCTCAGTTTCCTCATCTATAACATGGGGTTAATTGTAGCATCTACCTTGCAGGGTTTTTGTGAGGATCAAGAGAAATAACATTGTAAGGCTCTTTGAAAACCTTAAAGCACTGTGTAAATGCTAGCTATTATTGTTTTTGTTATTATTATTATTATTGCATAGTTATAGTTATAGGAGGAATTGGGGTCTATGCCAGCCTTTAAGTGTGTTTGCCCAGGCATTGCATGGAAGAACTTCGGTGCCTGTTAGGCTAGTGGCCAGAGCCCCCACATGAATCAACTATGTCAATTCAATTTCATTCAAATAAAAATAATTAAGTGCCCGATATCTGCCTGATTGTACTACGAGGAGATAAAAAGACTATGAGTCTCATTGGAATCACATTGGAACTAGCAATTAGAGCTATCCCAAAGTGGAATGAAGATCTCTAAACAATGGCTGGTTACTTGTAAGTTACTATAAAAAAGATCCCTTGTCGGGAATGACTTCTTCTAAATCTGGATTTCTGCAATTCTGTGAAGTTCCTTCCTACCTCCTTAGGAAGATAAGACATATACAACTGAAATGAAGGGAAAATAAAACAAGATAGTATAGAATAGGGGTTAAGTTGAATACAATCAGATATCAAAATGCTATGGGTATCAGGGGAGAGAGAGATCTTTGTTGTCTGGAGACATCTGTAGACTTTATTTGGGGGTATAATTTCAGCTGGCTTGAGAATGATGGTGATAATGATAATACCTCCTTCTATTTCTATAGTTCTTAGGCCAAGAATTGATCAGGAGGAGAGCAGGCAGGACTGCTTTTGGGAACCTGCAAAGTTGTTTTAATGACTTCCAAACTTCTTGAAATGAAATTCCATCTTTTTAAGTCCAATATTCTTCTTCTGGTGCTATTGTATAGATGCAAATGATAGAACATAGCAACCTCTGAAGAACTGAAATGGACAGTCACCCCAAGGAAAATGGAAAAATACATGGTCAATTTGAACAAGCAGAAATACAACAAGGAAGTACAAAGGAGAAACAGAGTAAAACATCTCATCAAAGAAATGGTGTGAAAAAAAGACAGTCTAGTCAGCTCTTCAGCTCCACTGGTATCTTTACAATGTCAAAAAAAAAAAAAGCAAAGAAGGTCTTCCCAGCAGGTTGGGTTGATTGCCTGTGGTGGCATGGGAGATCATTGGTAAGAATAACATCGATGGGTTGCAATCTACATTATTGATGAGAAAAGCCATGTAAGTGAGATCAGAGATCTGCTTGAATATATGAGAACTTAAGGTTTGTAAAAGTGTTTTCCTTACAACAACCCTGTGAGGCAGATAATACAGATATTCTTTCTACTTTACAGATTAGGAGAAATGAGGCTTTTAAAGAGGGGAAATTGGGGCAGCTAGGTGGCGTAGTGAGTAGAGCACTGGAATTTTAAGGTTTCCAGGAAAGCCCTTTACCCCACAAATCTCTCCCACTAATATGTATCCTGAATGAAATTTTACCATTAGAGATATATTCCTTTGTGTTTAGCATTGCTTCCTCCAGATTTATTATTAAGTTGGATAAACATTATTAAATGCCTACTTTCAGCACAGCACATAAGACCGAGAGAAAAAAAGGGCCTTAGAGATGATCTAGTCCAACACCCTTATTTAACAGATGAGACAAGGTCACAAAGGGTGGCAGGAGCAGAGCCAGGATTTTCCGCCAGGTCCCTTGATTAAAAAAGCAGGGTTCTTAATACCTCTAAGGTAAGACATGCTCCCTGCTTTTAAGGAGCTTACAAGCTAGTTGGACAATAAGATGCAAAGGCAGATAACTATGCTATGCAACATTACCTGATCAGTCTATTAGAAAGTTGCAAAGAACGATGCTATGGGAAGGCCGATTCCTTGGAGAGGGTGGTGTTTGAATTGCTCTTTAAAGGATGGATGAGCATTCAACTGGCATAAGAGGAAGGAAGGCATTTCAAACATAGAGAAAGTGTGATTAAAGATGCATAGGTTTTAAAATATAAATGGTCCTGGAGGTAGTGAGTGAACATTCCTCTTCAAAAGGGATTAGCAATGGCAGTCATCCCCAGTTCTCCTGGATCTAAATTTTTTACTTTTATCTCTTTGATCCAGCCTCAGAAGCTTAAAAGCTATATGACCCCGGGCAAGTCACTTACCCTGCTTGCCTCAGTTTCTATGAGGATAATAATAGCACCCATCTCCCAGAGTTGTCATGGGGACCAAATGAGAAAATGTTTGTAAAATGCTTAGCATCATGCCTGGTACATAGCAGGTTCCGTATAAATGCCAGTTGTTATTATTATTTTAAAAGTTATTGCTATAATCTGATATAGCTCCCCTGGCTCTGTCCAAGCAAAAAGAAAGCTGCTAATCCTGGTTCCTATGGGTGTTCAGACCACCTAACTATTTTGGCCTCAATTTAGACAAATCTCTCATTCCGTTCCTTTAGTTCAAGAAAGACAAAGTTGATTTTCCCCCTCTAAGGAAGAGTCAGGTCAAGTCAGCATGCATTTGTTAGGCATTTACTATATTCCAGGCAATGTGTTAAGTGCTGAGGACACAAATTAAGAAGAATGACTGTTCCTGCCCTCAAGGAGATTACATTCTAACAGGGAGACAATATGCTCATATACAGGTATGTACAAAAACATACAAAGCAGATTCATGGTAGTCGTTGTTGAGGGGGAAGGCAGTGGCAGTTGGCGCCTCAAGCAAAAGAGTTAAATGGAGTGAGCAGCGTCTTGCAGAGATTGCAAGAAGCGAGGAGGAAGACCATTCCAGGCATGGGGGATAGCCAGATGCAGTGTGAGGAACAGCAAGAAAGCCAATCTGGAGTTACTGCAAAGCGTGTAGTGGGAGAACAACTAGAAGATTATTTCAACGGTCCAATTGTGAGATGGTGAAGGTATAAAACAAAGTGGCAGTCGTGTGAGTGGAAATAGTGAGATGTATTCAGCACATGTTGTAAGATGGAAAGACAAAACTTGGCAGATTGGCTGTGTGAGGCGAGTGCAAGAGAGGGATCAGAGATGAGGTTTAAAGCATGGGGTACCCTCAATGGAAAAAGGGAAACTTGGAGGAAGAAAGAGTTTTAGGGGAAATATTAAAGATTTTTGTTTTGGATGAGTTGGAGAGGCCTATAGAATATCCAGTTTGAAATGTCCTCAAGGCACTTGGTGATGTAAGACTGGAGCATAAAAGAGAGCTTAATGCTGAATATAGAAATCCGGAAAGCACCTGTATAGTGATGGTCGAACCCAGCCTGGTGACGTGGTCAGACCTGAGCTTAGGATAATCACTTTGGCAGCCAAGAGGAGGATGGCCTGAATCTGCACTGACAAGGGGAATTTCCACACCAGAGATCTCCTAGCCAAAGAAATTGTTGGTCTAGGGGAAAAAAAGTTTATTGTAGAAAAATAATTCTTATACAGAGTAATGAGAAATGATAATTCCCATCAATGGTAAGAGAACCTGCCTTACCTTCAAGGAATAGCAACACATTAAGTTCTAAGTGCTTTAGTGAGGATAAGTTTATCAGCCCTTTTCTTTCTGGTAGACCAGGATTTATAGGAATACACTGGTTATCTAGGGGGATGTATATGGAGAAGGGCCCTGCAGTGGGGACAAAAGGGGAGGCCATGAACAAAAGGGAAGGAGGGAACATAAAAAGCAATCATTTTCCTACTTCATAGTGAAAGTGGGCTCTGCCCTCCAGTACCTGAAAGACAGGCCTTAGCCCCCTGTGCTCTAAAGGAAAAGTCTTTCCATCCCAAGAATGCAGAACCCAGAAAGTGATTCCTATAGTGCCGGGAAAAGGCAGCAGAAGGGAAATGAGCTTTGGTAAAACCAACTGCCCCAGTCCCCTCCTTCCACAACCCCCCTCTCCGGCAGCCTGGAATAGTCTATTCCAGAGGACATGCACAGCTGCACGTTTCACCAGTCTAACAAATTGAGGGCATTAAGGAGACTGATCTGGCCCTATTTTGGAACCTTAATGCCAGTGGACCCAAAGCCAGTTATGTAAGATATTATGAAACTTCAGAGATGCTTCTTAGAGCTAGAACAGCCTATATAGCCTGACCTGGCAAAAAGGCCATGCATACGAAGTGCGGGATGCAATGCCAGTTTGATCAGCAAGCAATTTGTTTCTGGGAAAACATGTTCAGACATCGCTCAGCAGGAGGCTATGGATGCAGCCCCAGATGGGTTAGAGGAAAATGTCAGCGCTGCGTACACCAGGGCTTTTCACAGTGTGTTCCATGGAAATTTTCGTAGGATTTGGAGACATTATTTCACAGTTAGATGAGTTTTTTCCTGAAATTAGATTCCTCCTCCCTCTCTCCCTATATTTTAGGTTTATCTGAAAATAGAATTTTTGACTCGAATTCCCTTGCCTTCTCCAAGTCACACTCTCATCTGTGCTCGGTCTTGATGCGTTTCTTCCCAGGTTCAATCAAAGACCTTCCATAAAGCAAAGAATGTAAGTGCGGCCACCTAATAAACAGAAAAGGGAAATTCAGAGAACTTTAAAGTTGCTTTGTAACTAAAACAACATCTGCCTTATATGCATACATGTACATAAATATATACATACATATATGTGAATTAAGCTTGTCACTTGATCAATGGCCCATTAATTTACATATCATATATTCATGTATCATATATTCATATATTATGTATGTTATGTATATTATGTATATACTAAGATGCAACATGACATAGTACATAGGGACAATCTGAGTTCCGATTCTGCCTCTGACACAGTTACCAGCTGTGTAATTTTGGGAAACTCACTATTACCTTTATGTGTCTGAGACAATTCCCAAGGGCCTCTTTACTAAATCAAAAAATCTATGTTGGAATAAAAAATCTATGTTGAAAGAATTTCTATACCCAGAGTTCCCCATACTAACAGAATCACAAGTGCTTTTTATAATTTTGTCCCTGTCCCTTTTTCTCTGTCTCTGACATTTTGTCTGTTCCCTCTATTCCCCTACTACCAACAAAAACATTTGCTAGAGAGGTAGTAACTTGAGGAACCAGTCTATCCATCTATCTGTCTATCTGTCTATCTATCTATCTATCTATCTATCTATCTATCTATCTATCTATCTGTCTGTCTGTCTGTCTGTCTGTCTGTCTGTCTATCTATCTGTCTGTCTATCTATCTATCTATCTATCTATCTATCTATCTATCTGTCTGTCTGTCTGTCTATCTCTCTATCTATCTATCTATCTATCTATCTATCTGTCTGTCTGTCTGTCTGTCTGTCTATCTCTCTATCTATCTATCTGTCTGTCTGTCTGTCTGTCTGTCTGTCTATCTATCTGTCTGTCTATCTATCTATCTATCTATCTGTCTGTCTGTCTGTCTGTCTGTCTATCTCTCTATCTATCTATCTATCTGTCTGTCTGTCTGTCTGTCTATCTCTCTCTCTATCTGTCTGTCTATCTATCTATCTATCTATCTATCTATCTATCTATCTATCTATCTATCTGTCTGTTCGCCCATCTGTCTGTCTATCTATCTATCTATCTATCTATCTATCTATCTATCTATCTATCTGTCTGTCTGTCTGTCTATCTATCTATCTATCTATCTATCTATCTATCTATCTGTCTGTCTGTCTGTCTGTCTGTCTATCTATCTATCTATCTGTCTATCTATCTATCTGTCTGTCTGTCTGTCTGTCTGTCTGTTCGCCCGTCTGTCTGTCTATCTCTCTACCTAGATATCCATCTGTATTTATATATAAAACACATGCAGATAATAATTTGTATTCACTACCTTAGCATTATTGTTATTATTTAGTCACGTCCACCACTTTGTGATCCTATTTGGGGTTTTCCTGGCAAAGCTACTATAGCGTTTTGCCATCTCCTCCAGTTCATTTGACAGATGAGGAAACAGAGGCAAACAGGGTTAAGTGACTTGCCCAGGGTCACACAGCTAGTAAGGGTCTGAGGCTGGATTTGAGCTCAAGAAGATGAGTCTTCCAGATTCCAGGCCCAGAGCTCTAGCGAGCTGCCTCCATGTACTATCAAACTCAGAATTTGGCTTTTGACTCCACCACTTGATTGAAACTGCTTTCTCCAAAGTTGCCAGTGACCTCTTGATTGCTAAATCTGATAGGCTTTTTTCTTAATCTGTTTCTTCAGACTCTTCTGTAGCTTTCAGCAAGCACTGCTTATCACCCTGTCTTCCTGTCTACTTCTCCTTTCTTGGCTTCATGCTGCTGCACCCTCCCTGTTCCCTTACCTGTTTGACTGCTTCTTCTTGGTCTTCTTTGTTGGTTCATCATTCATTTCTTGCCCCTTAAGCAAAGGTGTCACCCCAAACTGTCCTAGGCCTTCTTCTTTTCTCTCTGTTGCTCCCTCCTTTGGTGATCTCATCTGCTACCATGGGTTAAATTATCTCAACACAGGTGACTCACAACTCTCAGTCTCTGCCCTAATCATTTTTTTTTTATCATGTTCCATGTATTTACTTGCTTGTTCATTATCTCACACCAGGATGTCATGCCAGCACCTCAAACACAGCACGTCCCAAAGGGAATTAATTCTCTTTTTCCCTAAACCTGCCCTTAATCTATTTCCATTAAGGGCACTACAATCCTCCCAGTTACGAAAGTTCATTAACAGAGATCCATCCTTCACCCTTCCTTCTTCTTTCCTTTATCCACTCCTCCATAGCTTATCATTTGCCCAATCCAACCGATTCTACCTCCATCATATCTTTCAATCCGTTTCATTCTTTCCATTCACATGGACACCATCCTCATTTAGACCTTTACCAGGACTCATCTAAAAAGCTCCCTAGTTAACTTTCATGCCTCCATTTTCTCCCCTCTCCACTCTATCCTTCACAGAGATGAAAAATCAAATCTGCTTAAGATAAAAGTCTAACCATCACTTCCCTGCTCAGAAACCTTCAGTGGTTCCCTACTGTCCCTAGGATAAAAATGCAAACTCCTTAGTTTAGCATTAAAGACTAGAAAGTCTAGCTCAAATCTACCTTTCCAGCCATATTCCACATTTCTCTGTTCACACACTGTACATTCTAACCAAATTGGACTATTAGCTCTTTCCCAAACTTAGTGTGCTAAATCTCACCTTCATAAGCTTGTACAGCCTGTCTCTGCAAGTACTCCCTTATCACCTGTACCCTTCAAAATCCTTCTTATCTTTCAATCCTTTTATGAGCAGCATAGCTTAGTTGAAAAGAGTGATAGACTAGGACAGGGTGGGGGAACCCAGGGCCTTGAGGCCATATGTGGCCTTCTAGGTCCTCAGGTGCAGCCTTTTGACTGACGCCAAGTTTTATGGAACTTTGGGGATTTGTTCTGTGAAGTTTGGATTCAGTCAAAGGGCTGCACTCAAGGACCTAGAGGGCCACACGTGGTCTCAAGGCCACAGGTTCCCTACCCTTGGACTAGGAGTAATAAAAGCTTGTGTCTGAAACCTGTCCCAACACTTGCTAGCTGTGTGACCTTAGGCAAGTTACTTAACCTCTATGAGCTTCAGTTCTCTCTTCTGTAAAATGGGTATAAGAGTCCCTACCTGACAGGGTTGTAAGGATCAAATGAGACAACACATGGATATGGCACCTTGCTGCAAAGCTACTCACCCAGAATCATTGGAGGTAGGCTACAGCTGTGAGGAGTATGACCTCGGCAGCAAAGAGAGCCAACCCAGACCATTGTAAGTTAAGCTTTGGAGAAGAACAGGCCCAGAGCCAGCTGAGTGACCTGACCAGGACAGAGAATGCTCCTGGGAAAAGGACACTGAGCAGTGCAAGGCCAGAGCTATGTTCTGCCTTGGCTGCTCAAGTTCTGTAAGTGTGTGTCCTCTATTGACTTCGTCTGCGTGGGATCACTCTTCCCACTGATGCTCTGTATGGTTGTGGGACAATAGACACGTGGTTAAATGTTTTATTACTGTTGTTTTTTATGCTGCCATCTGAATAAATGCCTTGCTTTGAGTTAATCGTGTCCTTTGTCTGACTGTTAAAGGTAAACATGCCGGGGGGCTTGTGAGCTATAGTTTTAGAACTGCAGAGTCCTGGAGAACTATGAACCCAATGTAGCTGCCCTCCAGGGGACCCAGCCTGTAAGTATGAGTTGCAGAGTAGCTAAAGGGGCATCACTTACATATCTGTTTGGGATCTGGCTATATGATTTCACAGGTATAGAAGCATAAGATCACAGATTTAGAGCTGGAAGGAACCTCAGAGGTCGTGGAAGCCAACCCCTTCATTTTACCAAAAAAGAAAAAGAGAGAAACTGAGGCACATAGAGGTTAAGTGACTTGACTATGTAGCTACTCTCTCCATTGAAAGAGATTGATTTCTCAGTGTCTGTGATTTTTGCCCAGGTTTTCTCATCTGTTTTCCATTCTGGTCATACATACGAGACTCTTTGACCCTAAATCATCAATACTGTCGTATACGCCACTTCTTCTACATACGTTATAGCTGATAACATGGAGCAGTAATGATAACAACAAAATAACTAGCATTTCTGTAACACTTTAAGATTTGCAAAGAGCTTATCCTCACAACGGCTCTGAGAGGTAGGTGCCATTATTATCCTCATTCTGCAGATGAGGAAACTGAGGAAGACAGACGTTAAGTGACTTACCCAGGGTCACGCAGTAAGTGCCTAAGGTTGGATTTGAACTCAAGTCTTCCTGGCTCCAGGTCCAGCGCTCTATCCCCTGTGCTACCCAACTGCTACAGGCTACTTATACTCATCATGCATCTTTCTATTGCTCTGTAGGTTATTTTTTAATTTAATTTTTCTGAGATCATCGTATTTCATGATTCACAGCTATGTAGCATCACCAGAGTATTGGTGTTAAAGAGAGAGGCTTCTATGGCAATGAGATTTTTGGTAACTTCTAAAGCACCAGGCAATATCCCAAGTATGACTCGATCTGATCTTCCAGGCAATTCTGTACCCAGGTTATTATTCATAAAGCAATATGTATCCCAAATATGCATAATGATGGGTTATTTCAGTGGATTTCCCAGTTTCATGATATAAGGTCATAAATGCATGTTCTTAAACCGCTTTCATTTTCCAGTGCGGATAACTAGACCCATTTCCTTCACATTGCTAATGAAGAGATTCCTGGGGCTTTATTAAGTCATGGAGGCCAAGGGATTAATTGACTGGAAGGCCGGTGTGAGCAAGAAAAGGTTTGGGTAATGATAGTAACAGGGTTAGGTCCAAAGATATAAAGTCTTGTAATGTATCTGATGGTTTACGGTAAGATATTATAACTATTCTACTCTTGCTTGGACAGGTATATAGCGACAATCCAGAGACTGATGACTCATCATTTGGGATGAAGGCAGTTTCATCTAGTGAAAAGATGGCTGCACAGAAGCAGTTCAGGAAAAAAGCGTCTTTCATAAGAATAATATATCAAAAAAGGATCATCACCACTGCTAAGAGACAGAGGGAAGTTGGGTTACAAAGAAAAATTGGGGAGGGGAACTGAAGTATACTCCTACTTGGCACATGGTTTGTACTTAGCCCATGAGTAATAGTTCTGGATATGGGTTCAAGGGCCAGGATAAGGTGCAGTAGGGAATTGTATCAGAGGAGCTATAGCAGAAACCACGGAGAAAGCAATAAGAGGGCTGAAATGGAGGAAAATAACAGGTTTTGGTATTGGTATTGGTAAGGAGAGAAGTATTGGTATAATGCTCTGGTAAACCACGGAAAGCTTTGACCCAAGCTTTGCTAATGGGGAAAGCTCCACAAGAATAAACAACTTTAATGCCCCTGACTACACTATAGAGAACATACCTCAGCATGTAGAAGATACACAAACAACATTCAAGTTATTTGTAAGGAAGTCTAAAATTGTAACAATGGGTGATGGTGATAAAAGATTATATGTAAAAGGGTCAAAGTTGAAAAGTTTGAAAATGCCCATTAGGTTGAATCAAATTGTCAAGCCACAGTGTTTCCTTAAACCTAGTCTCACCATGGGGGAACCTCAAAGACCACATAGTCCAAATTCCCTCAACATCATCTCTGACAACACTCAGCCATTATTTAAAGACCACCAGTGATGGAGCATTTGCTACAACCTGCAGCATCACATCACATTCCACTTTGGTACTGCTGTAATTCTTAGGATGTTTTCTCTTATATCGAGCTCACATTTTCTTCTCCGCAACATCCACCCATTCCTATTTCTGCCTTCTGAGGCAGTCCTTCTATGTACACAGTGCTTGGCACATAGTAAGTGCTTAATAGATGCTTTTAAAAAATTAATTTCTAGGTCATTGGTTCATTTATTGACAACCTTCAAATAAATACTTGAGGAGAGTGATCATGGCTCACCCTTCTTTTCTTCAATCATTCTTAGTTCCTTTAACTGATCCTCTGTGGCATAAACTTTTTCTACTGAATTCTTATGACTAGGGATAAGCCCCATGTAGCCCTCTCCTGTAGATCTTAGTTTAGCAATACAAGAACCACTGATGTAAAGTCTGTTCATTGAAGAGCCTCGTGTTTGCCTTCATATTGAAGAGTTCCTTGGGCTCTCAAAGTGAAAGAATGCAGGAGGTGGATAGGGAGGGTAACACAAGAGATTATCAAATGCTTTGAGATTCTTTTTAATCTTTCCCTTATCCCTTCCTTACAGTGGAGAGATGATTTAGGTGCTTCTTGCCCTTATCTTATGGTATAGCCTCAACAGACCAAGAAGAGTATAATTCATGTAATCTACCAAAGTTATGCCAGTAAATGGTGTTGGAGGAAGGAATAGAACTCTGGTTTCTTGATATTTAGTCTAGAGATCTAGTTAGTTTTACCATGAAACTTACTTTGCTTTTGGGTCTGTTTGAAGACAATTTTTAATGCCCCTGACTACACTATAGAGGACATACCTCAGCATATAGAAGATGCACAAATAAAAAGAGGCATGATTGTGATGGGAAACATGATGATGCAGTCCCAAGCCTTACCACTGCTAGGATCAGAGTGTGATCTTCATCCTGGTGATGTCATAGTGAGGTGGAAGTAAGAGAATCCCTTGGGAGAAAGTGATCATGCTAAATTGGAGGTTATGGTAGCTATGATGGGGGTTGCCCAATATTAACCCTGGACTTTGGAAGAGTAGAGTTCAAAACATGAGGGTTAATTCTGATAAGATGGAATTGGCTCAAATAAATTTTATTTAAGTTACTGAGGACAATTCACTTTCATACCACTTTCTTGAATGATATATTTTTTTCTATATAAAATCACCAATCCTGTTGTTTCATTGACAATGAAGGTCATCACCTTTTCTGCAGCTTATGATCTTAGAGGGTAAGTAACTTGCCCAGTTACACGGCCAGTTTGTATCAGAGAAAGAAATGGAACCCAAGTGTTTCTGACCCCAAGGCCAGTTCTGCATGCACCCTATTCCTGTGACATGATGCCTTTTGTATAACCTAACACATATTGTTCACATCTTGGGAATAGTAGCTCTGAACAAAAGTTCCCCTCCAGTGCCTTATTTTGGAATAAAAGGAAACTAGACACTGTGCCAGAAACCCTGGCAGTTTGTACCAAGCTCATCAGACTCTTGATTATAAGCTGTGTTTGCTGCCAGGAACAGTTCAGCCAAGCACAAAGAGACTCACCCCCAGGAAGTTGACCACCAAGTGGTTAATTATTTTGGCCATGGTGACCAGTGAAGCAGACAAAAACACAAAATGATTTGTAATACATTGCTGCTCTTTCCCCTGGAAAGGGAGCCTAGGACTCATACAGCTATTAAACTGTTTACATTCGTTTAGCTCTTGGTAGTCTTAAGATACGATCTTTGTCCAATGATAAGCAAATTGGCATGCCACTGGAGGAAAACATCTGTAGTACAAATGAAACCAGATGACATAAAGAAGTTACAGATGAATTGAAAGATGGTCCATAGGTTTTCAGCAATACAAACAGGACAGCTGATAAAGTTGGTTTTATTGTGTCCTCCAAGGCAATCAGAAGCAAGCTTTCAGGACAATTTATCTCTTTGTAGCAATAACCATGAATGTGAGCAAACATACTACTGTGAAGACAATTATAGCAGATGCTCCAAAATCTGTTGCCAAGGAAAAAAGCAAATTTATGAATTTTTGACAAGATCTTTCAGTCTTTCAGGATTCAGTATTTCAACAAATATCCTGAGTCTAAGCAACTGCAGGACAAACCTAGATCTAGGTGGTGTGGGGAAGGAGCATTGGATTTGGCATTAGAAGATTTGGTTTGAACACTGGCTCCGCACTCTCCACCTACATGACTGAACAAGTTCCTTCAGCACTTCCACCCTCAGTTTCTTTGACTATAAAATGAGGAGGTAAGATGAGATGATCTCTGAGATCCCTTTCAGCTCTCAGGGTAACATTCTATGAGCCTATTAATGATTCCATGACTTAGGACTCTAAAAAGGGAGACAGCTCTAGAAAGAATGGGCAGATCCCTCAAATAAAATTCTAACAAAACAGCCACAAATAACCCCAATTCAAATCAACATTCATCTATGTGGGAGAGTGTAGTTGTGGGGGGAGGGCGGTTTGGCCAGTGAGGGCCCAGTCCTAAGGTCATGCTTAGGTCTGCCCTTCCTGAGGGGTTATAGAGCACAGATATTCCCTGCTTGTTTCCAATCCAATATGTGGAACTTTTTCATGCCTAACTGAAGGGGTGGTACTATGTTGTGACCACTATCTGCAAGGGTTTTCCCTCTGCCTTCAACATGGGATTAGGCTAGTCTTTCTCTTAAAGGCAACAAAACTGGCCCTGGACTTGATTGGCCCAGTGGTCTCTTGGTCAACAAAGAGCGTAGAGAAGTTCACCCAACTGAAGTCAGTGTCTTGGCATAGCTTATCATCATACCTGGCCCTGCTTACTAGATAAGCTTCCATATGGAGGTGTGGGGGGTAGGGGTGGTAAGGGTCCACTGAAACTAAGTTTTACCACATCCTTTTTGAATGTCTTGCTAAGTAAACCTCTTTTTCTTTGTTTCATGTTAATATCAAACTTAAAACAACAGGTTATAGACTTAACAAGACCACCCACTACATGTATGATGACAAAAAAACCTTGTAATTGGCTAGGGAACTGAGAAGTTTTATGACTTGAGAGGTTCTGAGCCAGAATCGTATTCACATACAAAAGGGATGATAGGCTGATCTCACTCGTTTTCCACTTGGCTCAGAATGAGGCAAGAACTTCTTTTGAACTGCCAAGTGAGAGAAAAGAAGCTTGCCCTGTCTCCCGCCCAGCCTCCCTGTGCCCTGGGGGAGATAGAAAGACAATCCCCCCCCCAAAAAAAAACAAACAAACATGTTTCCTTTCCTCATGCAGTTTATAATTTAGTAGGGGAGGGGTAGACTTGTACAAATACTTGTAATACAAAATGGAATATAAGTATAAACAAAGGGCCACGTGACAATTAAGGCAAGAGAAACAAGTTCCTACTGAAAGTGTCACAAAGAAGGTGGCATTTGACTGGATCTTAAAGAATAGGCAGGATTTTAACTTGTCTGGAGTAAGAGGTTCTCAGCTCAAAACCCACCTCTGGCACATACTACCTATGTGACATTGGGCTAGTAAATTAACCTCTCTGGGCATCAGCTTCTACATCTATAAAATGAGGAGGCTGGAATAGGTGATCTGTGAGTTCCCTTCCAGCATTATAGCTATAATGTTCTTCTAGAACTAAACTTGGGAATTGGAAAAGAGGGTGTTCTAAGTATAGAAAGTAGTGTGAATAAAAGCCCAGAGTTGGAAAATGATTTTTAAAAGGATTTGTAAATGGTAGGTGGTCCAACTGTCCTGAAGCAGAGAACATCTGGAAAAGGAGAGCCTGAGAGAAGGATGGAAACTTAATACCAGATTGTGGAAAGCACAGTTTTTTGTCTTCTAGCCTAGACTGTAAACAAAGAAACCATAGGTGCGATTGCGGAACCACTGTATGCATGCTTTAAGAAATCATACACAGGAGTCAGAAGACCAAAGACAGGCAAATGCTCCCAATTTTTTATTAGGAGGAATGGATGTATTCCAGATCCTCGACAAAACTGTAAAACAGATTATGAAATGTATGGTTTGTAAGCCTCTTAGAAAAGAAAGGGATGACCACTGGAAAACCAGATGCATTCACCATGAACAAAACCTTAGCAGTTTAGTCCCAACCTCCCTTTCCAACCTCTTTTTACCATGGTGGTCAGCGACGCATCACCCATGTGAAGAGTAACAGGAATCATGATGGTAAAAAGGGCTCACAATTGATGACTTTCTCTCCCTTACAAAATCCTAAAAAAGTCAAGAGCAGGTATGGCCTGGGACTGTTCTTACTGAGCTACTTACCTTCACTCACTCCATGCAAGTTACTACTGAAAAAGGCTGGTGGGCTCATGAATAGGAGCACTGGCGAGACCATTAGACAGAACCAGGTGCCTTTCTCCAGAAGTATTGGGAGTTCTCTCCCATCACCTGCTCACATGAATCAGTGAGGCTTCCTCGCAACCTGAGCATTTGTGTCTGAGTCTCTGGACAGGCTCTCATCTTAATGTTTCCTAAGATTGCAGGATCCCCTAATAGGGAATCAGTTTGTCTTCCTAAAGACAGCAGGATAGAATTGTGAAGCTGTTCTCAGTAAATCAGATTAAGAGGGAAGTTGCCACTCCCTAGACTAGGCTGGTGTGGTTCTTGTCTTCAGAGTACCCCTTTAGGTATATCACCTAGGGAAGAAAAAAACCAACCCTAAGTACCATCACAATTATTCCTCCTCAAAAATCTTTTGTTCATCTCAATCTGGTCTATTCAGAGTTTCTCAAAATTGGTTATTCACATATGCACTTCTTGCCTTGGATCACGCCATTCCTTCTGCCTGCAATGACCTGATACCTTCTCTTCCTTACATGAATCTTTCTGAGTCTCATTTTAAAATCTACATCTTTCTTTTTCCTTCTCTGAATGCCTACAAGCCCATCTTTATCTCTCATTTGGCACATGTTATAAATGCTTGTGTGTAGTTATCCATCTTCTTACATGTTTATCATCTTCTCGGTTAGACTGTACACTCCTAGAAAGCAGATTCTGTCTTGTAATCTCTATATCTCTATAAGCACCCAAGTGCCTTGCATGAAGGAAGTACTCCATCAATGTCTGTGGCCTGACTGATGAGGAGGCAATACGGTATAGTAGAGAAATGTATTGGATTGGGAGTTAAGAGGACCTGGATTTTAATCCTAGCTCTCTTACTTCCTGTGGGAATTTGGGGAAGTCACTAAACCTCTCTGGGCCTCCGTCTTCTCTTCTATAACATGACTGGGTTGCATTGCTAAGGTCCTTTTCCATGCTAAATCTGTGATCCTTGACTTGTACTTTTCCCTTCCCCTTGTCTCAGTTTCACTATCTTGAAAAAATTTAGCGAGGTTAAGTCTATCTGATATTGTCACTAACTTGCTTTGTAACCTTAGGCAGTTGCCTTCTTTCCCTCTCTTCTTTTTAACTTTTTACCTAGAAAAAAATGTGAAGAATGCACAGTGAAGAGGCCCTTTAGCTCTTTCAAAGAGAAAGATGAAAAATATGAAATTTCCTCTTATTTTTAGACAACTCTAGCAACAGGATTGGTCCCATATATGTGGTGTGATTAGTGGCCAAAGGGGCCCACAACCCACAAAAGGTTGAGAATCTCTGCTTTGTATGATTTCTCAAAATATTTCTTCTCTTTCCTCCAGTGACTTTGGTAATTCAAGGTTGGTTCAAGTTAGAGGAGCTAGATCAAGCTAATTTGGTGGGAGGGTAGACAGGATAAGAGGAGAGTATATACATGTGCAAATCCATTTTTTCTGATTTGAAATAATTCTTCTAGCCCTGTGTTTGCATCATAGCCACCTTCCTCAGTTGTGCATGACATTAAACAGAGACAACTCTGGATGCCAGGGTATAGAGCTTCCTCCATTACTAGCCTTATGATGCCAGGTGTCAGCCAGGAAAAGATGAACATATCTAATGTCAGAGACCAGCAAAGCCCTCCAAGTGATGGTGCCCTAGACAGATGTTACCCTCTTTCCAAGGGAAGTACATTCACCTCTCTCATGACAAGCTTCTATAAGGAACAGCCAGCCAACTGACCTGGGACCTGCATTCCCTCCATTAATAGCCCAGGCCACGATGTGATCAGTCATTGCCTGCATGCTTCTTCTTGAGCCAAGGCAGCCAAATGCTTTGGGACAGTTTATAGAGTGCTGAAATCATTCCAGAAGTGTCACTGAATCTCCATTTGTCCCTGTCTATCACATGCCCCAAAGTCAAAGTTAGTTTTATGACTAACAGAAGAGTCAATTTGGTACAGAGATTTCTTTACCAGTCACCAGTCCCATTTGCTGGAATAATAGTTTCCAGGAAGTTCCAAAAGCATATTAGTAGATCTACCATTTGAACTCAGAATATATTTTCTGATATAAATATTAAAAATCATAGATTTAGACCTGGCTGACTTTAAAAGTCATTTAGTTCAATTCTCTCACTTTACAAATAAGGAAACAATATTATAGATAGTAGTCTCAGGCTAGCCTACCAAAAAAGTCTATTTAAAAGACATGATGCTGCTGATCTGAGTTTTGGTTACTGGGAATAGGGAGTCAAGTGAAACAGAAGAAAAGAAGAAAAACTTCCTCCCCCATTTGTGGGTACAGGGCAGACCCTTGGCAGAAATTTGAGATAGTTTTCTTTGTTAACTTCCAATGTTCCTTTTTGCACCTTCTCCCTGTTTGCCCAGTGGCCTAATGTTTCTTTCGGTTCCCCACTCAAGATCTTTTATCCGGTCCTGCCCTACCTAACCTTAGAGTATGCCATGCTCCAGAATTATCCACCCCAACTAAGCCAAACTCCCATTTCCCTGGTGTTGAGATCAGATAGTATAAGGAACAAAGCTATCTTGAACTAATTCCTATTAATGTCTGAATCACTTTACAGAGATATTTGCATTTTTTAAAAAAGTTTGTTTAATCCAAAATGGGTAGGCCTGTAACCAAATGAAATAAAATAAATCTAGAATGTGGTTAGAAAAAGCTATTTTTTGTTGGAGGTGGTCATCCCATAATATCCATTTGCCCTCCACCTTTAGCTCCCCTAAGTTATTTTCCCCTATTAGAACATAAGCTCCTTTTTTTGTTTGTTTGTTTCCTGAGGGCCTGGCACACAGTGATTGCTTAATAAATGCTTATTGATTGAGGGAGATTCTTATTGAGGCAGGACTAGAACTGGGTGGGCTCTAAGGACCCTTTAAGCTCTAACTCTATAATCTTTTTCAAAGCTCTTTCCTGACTTTACTTCTGAACCCACAGATTCTCTAACAGTCCATATTTCTTTCCAATGACTCCCATGGAAGAGGCATTCAGGGTCCAGCACACATATATTATGTTTATATGTTGTACAATAGAGGGATGAGACAGCCTGCAGGCTGGAGTTGGCAGCAGCTTTTTGCATACATGTCTCTTTTGTGAGCCCAGGATTTTCTGTCCTCCATTTTTCCTGGGCGTGTGTTATTACCCTATTGCATCCTATGTGCTAACGCTCTAGGTACCACTGTTTTTATGAGAAGGTAGCATTATGTGTCCTCTCTCCCTGTCAGCTTGGAGTAATGGGAAGTCTAGCATGAAATGTGTAGGAGGCTAATCAAAAGGTAATTAAGAGGATTCAAATCAATCGGCAAACACCGCAGTGGAAAGCAAGGAGGCCCGTGCTGCCCACCCTAGAAAATCAATGAGGTGCAAAGTGCACCCTGAACTTCCAAGCTTTATGCACCCCATCGACACCTACCCTCTCCAGCCCTCTGCTGCAGAACTGTGTCTTATTCTTCTGTGTGACCTTTCTTTCTGCTTTCATATGTGACCTGGAACAGAGATCCTGTAAGTTCTCTGGGCAACAGAGGGTGTTTAAACGACTATGCTACCTCTCCTACTCAAAAACCTCTAATAACTAACTCCCTACTCGTTTTAAGATAAAACTCCTCCACTTAGCATTTGAAGCGCTTCCCGATCGGGCCCAGCTGCGGGGCTTGGCTACTCCCCTGCGGCTGGGCCACATCACTCCCTGGCTGCTCTGAGGCACTTTGCCGCTGGGCTAGTTGCTTCACTCTGTCAGAAAGGACAGAGACCTTTAGCTTCCAGTTTTGCCCCCTTGACTGGACTCTGAGGAGTTTTCACCTCCAAGGCAGCAGGTGACAGAACAGAGAGATATAATCTTTCTTACACCAGACTCTGAAGGTCTTTCCTTAGATTGTTTCCTGATTCTTCAATGATTTCTCAATTCCTCACTCTAGCTCAGCGGTTTAACCTTTTTTGGTGGACTCCTTTGGCCAGCTGGTGAAAACTATCTACCTCTTCTCAGGATGTTTTAAAATGCATAAAATAAAATACATAGGACTGCAAACGGAATCAATTATATTAAAATACAGTTATATATGTGTGTGTATGTATTATATGCACATACGCACATATAATTCTCTCTCTCCCTCTCTCTCTCTCTCTCTCTCTGTCTCTCTCTGTCTCCATGTCTCTGTCTCTCCCAGGTTAAGATCCTCTGCTCTAACTTATGGTGATTAACCAGTTTGTTTTTACTAAATCTTCTACTCTGAAAGTTAAGCCATAGTCAGGCAATGTACATTCGCCCACAATCACGAAACAGTGTGGGATTTCCCCGGTTATTAACTCCAAAGTTTTCCTGTTGGTCAAGAAAAGCATCTGGGAAACAAGGTACTGAGGTACTTAGCCCTCGTTTAGTGTGTTGTCTTTGGGGGCTGCTTTCTTAGTCTTTCTTCACAAGCAAGTTATGTTTGTCTTTGTCTTTGTTCCTTTCAATTCGTAAAACTGTGAAAGTATGAAAAGGGTACTTCATTCCATCACCATTCATTCAAAGTAGAACTCTAGAGCACCAGCCCTGCAGTCAGGAGGACCTGAATTCAAATCTGGCCTCAGACACTTGATGCACTTACTAGCTGTGTGACCTTGGGCAAGTCACTTAACCCCAATTGCCTTGCCCTCCCCCCTCCAAAAATAAAAAAGATGAACGGATTTATACTGAAATTTTTTTTTTGCCGAGTTGAATTCAGAAAGAATTCAGTTTTGCTATTTTGCTTGTCCTTTTTGCATTGCATATGGTAAACACCTATACAAAGAAATGTGATTCTTGCTGAAAAGCTATTGCATTCACTGTATTATATTGGATGTCTTATAATAAAGAAGTATCTTTTTAAAAAAAGAAATTAATCAGAATGTATAGTCTTGGGGAGGGGGGAGGGAAAAGATGGGGAGAAAGTCTGGTACTCAAAACCTTGTGGAAGTGAATGTTGAAAACTAAAAATAAATAAATTAAATTAAAATTAAAAAAAGGAATTAAGCTGATTGGCTACCCGTATTGATCAAATTAACTAAATTATTAATTACTAACAACTGTTATTTATAGAACTACCCTATCTTCTAGGACATACACAGAATTTAAAAACAAAGAAATTCAATTACATTGCTCTCACTAAAATATGATATTAGTAATGATTATTTTAGTGAAAATAGGATTGATAATATTTTGAAATACTATTTATTTCTTCTTTACCATATTTTTATTTCTATTTTGTGCACATTTTATAATGTATACATCACTAAAGTAGTATATGTATATAATTTATAAATAACAAATATACTTATATAGCATCTATAATATGTATGTATATATGTATTATATATATACATATATACAGACACATGCATATATAAGTAAATAACAAATATATTCCCCAAGCCCTAAGATTTGACAACTGGTCCAATCACTTCTGGACATATAGAGGGAGAAGAAATGGAAGCAGTGTCAGATTTTATATTCTTGGGCTCAAAGATCACTGCAGATGGTGAATGTAGCCATGAAATTAAAAGATACTTTCTCCTTTGCTAAGGCAAATCTGGGCAGCATATGAAAAAGCAGAGAAAGCACATTGTTGACAAAGGCCCATATAGTCAAAGCTATGGTTTTTTCCAGTAGCAATGTATGGCTGTGAGAATTGCAGAATCAATGCTTTCAAATCGTGATACTGGAGAAGACTTACGAGAGCCCTTGGACAGCAAGGAGATCAAAGCAGTCAATATTTAAAGAAATTAATTCAGACTATTCACTGAAAGGTTAAATACTAAAGCTGCAGCTTAAATACTTTGGACACATAGTGAGAAGATAGGACACAGTGGAAACGATCCTTGTGTCGGGAAAAATGGAAGGCAAAAGGAAAAGGTTATGGCAGAGGATGAGGTGGGTGGATAGTGTCCTGGAAACAACAAATATGAGTTTGGACAGATTGTGGGAGATAATAGAGGACAGAAGGTCTTGGCATGTGTAATGTTAATGGGATATGAAGATTTTCCTTGCCCATTAATAGGTCTCACATGGAGCCCATTAAGGGAAGCTTTCTTAGAGGAGGCTTGCTTGGAGGAAGGCTTTCACACCTTTTGGTACTAAGTTGAATAGGCACTGAGTCATGAGGGTTATGATGCCTTCGGGCTCTAAGAAGTGTATATATACTCTGAGTTTGTATTTTGCTTTGGGGGTTTGTGGAGGACCTTGTGACTCCATGGTGGAGACTCTGAGTAGCCTTATGTTCAGACCCCCAACTGCTCAGATAAAAAGGCTCTTTCACTCCAGTGGTGTATGTAAAGTGTACAGCAACATTGCTTTGATTCAGGCAGTCAGAGCCCTGTCTGTTGGTCTAATTTCTCTGCTTGTATTTTCTCTGACATTCAGAGTGTTGACCCTTCCTAGTGAATGTAATTAAAAGTAGGATTGTTAACCCATTTTTGAGCAGTCTCTCTTAGAAAAGCAGGTTAAAGAACCTGTGCTAACAGGCCATTGTGGGTATGCTAGGGTGCTTGCTGCTACAGCATGCTATGATCCATGGAGTCACAAAGAGTCAGACATGACTGAACAGCTGGCCAACAACATACATATATTGGGAGTACATGCTCAAAACCTTTTCACTGATGTGATGTGATACCTAATCAAAAAAGGTTGGAGAACACTGTTTCAGAGGACAGGGATTGTTTTTCTTTCTTTATATCCTCCATAACATCTAATATGTCTTTTGTGTTGTAGTAAAAACAGCCCTGCACAGAAAATAAGAACCACTTGAATTTGCATCCTAGATCTTGGTCTTAGTGCTAGGATTTAGAGCTTGGAGGAATCTTACAGATTATCTAGTCCTGTCTTTTGGTTGTACAGAAAAGGAAACTGAAGACCAGAAGCAAAATGATTTGCCTAATGCTACACAAATAGCATTTGAATCAGTATTTGAACCCTGATCCTCTGACTGCAAACCCAGAACTCTTTTATTGTGCTACTTACTAGCTGTGTAACCTTGAACAAATCACTTGACCTTTCTGAACTCCAGATAACCTATCTCACAGTTTAAAAAAAAATCAAATGGGATATATGTGAAAGTCCCTTATAATACAAATGAATCTCAGTTTTAATAGTAGAGGTCAATGGATGAATTTATGTCCACTCTCAACTTCGGAACTGTATTTACACTATGGCAATAGAGGCTGCGTTGGTCCAGATCGAGCAGGATAGATAACTATGAAGAGAAAATTATCAAAGAGTAGGGAAAAATGTACAGAAAATTGAATAGGAAATAAATAGGAGCAGACAGATAGAGGGGCCTTGGGGGCTAAGAGGGGAAAAAGGCAGTGTTGGAAAAGGGGTGACAAATCCTGGTATAGACAAGAATTATGGTAGGAGGCCAAAATTCTGTTCTTATGGGTAGTGGTAATTGTTCTTTATTGATCATTTTCTGTGTACGTATTTTGTGTGTAAGTGTTTTTCCTTTGCTAACCTGTAATAAAAATGGTACTGGGAGAAAAGGAGGAGGATCATAGGATCTTATCTCTAACAGTAGAAGGAACCATAAAGGCCTTCTAAGCCCAATCTTCTCATTTTACAGATAAAGAAACTGAGTCCCAAGGAAGTTAAGTGACTTGCCAAAGTTCACAAAGGTAGTAAGTGTCAGAGGCAGGATTGGAATCTAGGTTCTCTGACCACACTGTACCACAGTGCTTTCTAGGACAATGATAATAATAATAACAGCATTTATATAACACTTTAAGACTCACAAAATGCTTTAGATATGTTGACTCATTTGAACCCTCATAATCTAAGATGCCAAGTCCTATACTCTATGCACTTTGTCACCTAGCTTGCCTAGAAAGACAAGAAAGAAACAAGCATTTTTATAGCGCTTATACAGTGCCAAATGCTATGTTATATATATATATATATATATATATATATGTATATATATACACATATATATATACATACATACACACACACACACACACACACATATTCTCTTATTTGAAGCTCACAACAACCCTGAGAAGTAGGTGCTACTATTCTCACCATTTTCCAAAACTGAGGCAGAAAGATGTCAAATGACTTATGCAGGGTCACACAGCTAATATATGTCTGAGGCTGGACTTGAACTCAGATGGCCTTGACACCAGGCCCAGAGCTCTATCCATCTAAGAGCAAGACCCAAGAGGGCGTGGGAGAAGTAAGTACAGTACCGAGAAAATTGAAAGAAGTTAATATAAGGTCTGTGCTGTTTAAGCTAATATAAGAGGGCTGGAAACCAAGAAGAAACCAACTTTGCAGACCACATAAGATAGACTCTTTTTTGTCTGTGGCATCCCAGGGATAAGATGGGCCTTCAAAATGCTCCAGAACCTTTGCAACCTTCCAGGAGATTAAGGGTCATGATTTATTTTCAGGAGAGCCTGAAATCCATGGGAGTAATATTTCATAGAGCATGCCTTCTGCAGTCCAGGAATTCTGTACCTAGAGATAAAATTAGGGAATAGGCCCTAAAGAAACCTTGAAGTCAAACAACCTTTGGATTCAAATCTAAATCTTTCTCTATCTAGGAGCTTAGTAGTTAATTCAAGTAGCATTGAGTCTGACTGGTTCCAAACAAGAAAGGGGCTAAAATAAAGAAAGAGGGAGGTGTGGGGTAGGACTACAAGAGGTCAGTCTTTTTCTCCCTGCACTATCATGGGAGATATGAAGCTTAAAACGCTATATAAATATGAGTTTTTATGGTTAACTTTTAACTTTGTAACTTTCTCTTTTCTCTGTTATATTAACCCCCATATGTCTCCCTGAGGGGGTTAGCAGTGAAAACCCTTATAAAACTTAAAAAGGTGTATATGCACAGGGACGTGTGTGTGCGTCCGTGCGTGCGTGTGTGTGTGTGTGTGTGTGTGTGTGCGCGTGCATATGCATGTGTATGTTTTCTTGTTTCAGACACATCAGGACAGAAAAGCAGTAGAAACCGGCATCTTTTTCTGCAGAAGAGAACCAGGCAGGAGGGAAAAAGACCAAAAGGATCAAGAAAGGGTAGTGGCAACGAATGACTAATATGGGAAGGGGGAAGCAAGTCAAACCCTGGTCCTTGCTGGTCATTCACTTATTCAACAAACAGTTTTTTAGCTCAGTTTTCTGCAATGCATCATACTTGGTGCTAGAAGCCCAAAGCTAAGACATAGAATTTTTTAAAGTAACATATTGAATTTATTATATTCTATTATTTATTATATTTTAAAAGAAGCTAAGCTGTATATCATAAACACAACTTAGGGTATAATCCTTTTTTCTTATTTGATATTTCAACAAAGAATAAAATAAGAAACTAAGAAAAATAAGTAAATCAAATGCCAAAAGGGATCGTGAAAAATAATAGTAACGGAAACCAGCGAATACTGAACTTTGAGTCAAGGTTGGGAGTATCTCTCCAACAGGAGCTGGTTGAGGCAAAATTGTAATGCAGGGAGAAGGGATTTTGCCTTCTATTCTCCTATCCTTGGTTGTCAATCTTATTCCCTTTCCCAGTTCAAGCCCAGGCCCTCCCGCTGCCAATGGAGTTATCCAGTCCAGGAGTGTGCTGGGGCCAGCTCCAACCGGCTTGGGAGCCCATCTCTTTATTGCTCTATGCACATTGCTTGAGCTCATCAGGAATGCAGAAGAAGGCTCTGAGAATGAAGTCGTCACCAGACTGGAGGGGCCCTGTGACTAGGCACATAAAAAGCACGACAGTAATAATAACTGTCATTTATTATGTAGAACTTTAAGGTTTGGAAATTGTTTTTATACATTATCTCATTTGAGCTTCACAACATCTCTGTCAGTATCTTCCTTTTTGATAAAAATTTGCTTTCAAAAATTTGTTTCATTCACACTGAGGTCTAAGTAACCAATAATAACTCAGGATGTGGTGGACTTGCATTTTAAGAAAGGATGATTAATATATGCTTATTGAATTAATTAATCCCTCAAAGGAATGAAGCTACAATGGTAGAATTTCAGGTACCTACCAGTGATCAGAAAAGACTTTTTTTTTTCTTTGTTTATTTAGTGCCTTTTTTGGTTCTAAAATAACATATGTACTGGGTACTTTTTCTCCCTGCACTATCATGGGAGATAGGAAACTTAAAATGCTATATAAATATGAGTTTTATGGTTAACTTTTAACTGACTTTGTAACTTTCTCTTTTCTCTGTTATATTAACCCTATTATTTTTATTTATTTATTCTATTATTTTTCATTTTCATGTTAGGCAATGGACTAAAGTAACTGAAAATGGTCTCCTAGTTGGAATGTAGCTTATTTCCCCACTAAGTCCCTAATCTCCTGGGGCCCCGTGAGAAACTCAATTTATGATCTTTTAGTAAATGACTTCTCCCTTGGTGACTTATCTACAAAATTAGATAAGGCTTGTGATACTCATAAATGATGAGCTATATCCCCTGGGCACATGGCTCTGTCTTAGAGATTACAACCTACTTTATATGAAGGTGACGAAACTATCATTCATTAAGCAATTTGGAATTGTACTAAAAATGTCATTGTAATCAGCGTACCCTTTGTGCTATGACCAGTGGGTACCACTGTACAGTGGCATAGACCAAGGAGGCTAGAAAGAGAGGTTCTTCCTCCAAGGATATAAACACACACACATACACATACATATGTGTATAGATAGGTAGATAGATAGATAATTTTTTTAGTATTCTGCACTAGCAAAGAACTAGAAAGAGAATTAGAGGCCATAGATTGTGGTATAGCTGAATACAGTGTGACATACAACTGTAATAGAAACAACAACAACAAAACAGAAACCAAAGTAACATTTAAATATGAAAACCCAAAAAGTGCATAAGACACCGTAAGGAATGACAAGTAGATTCTTAGCTTTAGGGTTGGGAGGGCCGCTAGTGATTAGCTTGTCCAACCCCCTCGCCCTCGTTTTATAGATGGTGAGGCTGAGGCCAAAGAGGTTCATCCTGGGCACTCCCAAAACCTTTCTGGCAGCTGGAACACAGGAGTTGTGTTTCTCATTCTAAAAATGGCTCAGGAGTCATGGTGACGGGTGCACTTTGGGGGAACATATAGAACAAACTTGTATATAGGGGTCATTTTTGTCTCTGCCATTTACACTGGGGGAAGATGGAAGTAGCTCTTATTCTAGGCTTCTGGCCTTTTGATGATTACAGGATTTCCAGGGCATTAAGGCCCGTTTTGAAACACTCTGAGGGCAGAACTCTATCTGTTTAGTCTACTTTGGTTTCATGCCTATCGCTTTATTCTTGGAACAGAAACTGTGTTTTCCTCTTGGGACATTTCATTTTGGCCTTGTTCATGATCCCAGAGGAGGAACATTGGAAGGATTACAAGTTCATGTTACAGCATCTCTTAATCACAGTCCCTTCCTGGAAGCTCTGAAATTAATGTTCCATCTAGGGGGTCTGTGAAATGCTTTCCAGCTGGGGCTGCTAGAGGTTCGAGGTGGTGGGGGAGGAGGAGAGGGAAAAAGGAGGAGAAGGATGCTGTCCACACTGGCCAGCTTCTCAGTACCCTCGGATCTCTCCCTCTTCCAAATTCCTGCAGCTCATTTCTTAATCATCCATTTGGCATTTACCATAATACCATGCTGAATCATTATATAACTGGTTCATACTTTATTTCTTTTCTTCTTAACTTTCTGAAAGGCACACACTGTGTTCCTAACATGGCTTAATATGGGTGCTCAATAAAAAAATTCTTGCAAAAGTGAATTCACTCATGTTAGTACAGGTTAAACTTAGACTACATGTCCTTTGAGGTCTATAATAATAATAATAATAAGTCACATTTATATTTTGCTTTAAGACTTACAAAGTATTTTACATATGCTAACAGCCTCACAACAACCCTGGGGGTAGGTGCTATTTTTTGACAGATCTGCATTTGACAGATGAGGAAACTGTGACACAGAGAGTCATGACTTTCCCAAGGTCACATAGCTAATAAGTGTCAGTGACAGGATTTGAACTCAGGTTTTTTTGACTCTAAATCCTACATTCTATCCACTATGGGACATTTATATTTGAAAGAAGTGGAAAAAATTTAATTTCTCCCCCTATGTGTTAACCCCAGATCATAAGAACATAGAATTTAGAACTAGAGGGGAACCATGGAACACATCTAGTCCAAACCCCTTGTCAATCTAAATTAAAGAGAAGGTAGCCAATATAGCAAAAACTTTAATCAGGGCAAGTGAGTTGAATCTGGAAGTGCCACACAGCAAGTGCTGGGATACCCGAGGACGGGGCTGGGAACAGGGTTTATATAGGGTCCTAAGGCAGAGGGACTGGCCAAGCTGCAGGTGGGGAAGGTTTAGGCAGAGGTGATGGCCAGGATGCAGGTGGGAGGGTTACAGGTGTCTCATGGTTTCACATGCTAAGTTGTTTTGCATAACTAGCAAAAGTCCTTAGAGAAAGCTTAGGAATCTATAGAGAGGAGACTTTGGGACATTTACAAAATTAGTCAGAGGTTAGGACTGACAATATCTGGTCAGCCTCAGGCAATTCATGGATCTGGGGATGGCACAAGGTCCAATTCCGCCAGCTGACTTTGACACGGGCTCATATAAGGAAAACAATGCCTAAAAAAGAAAAGGGAGTTTCCAAAGTTTCAGTGAATTAGGATTTAACCCTGGTTCTTTAAGTCCACTATCCCAAGAGGTATTGTGCTCTTCTTTATAACTTTCCATAGGAAATTTGTTGGTGCTTCCAAATAAAATTAACTTTTATTTTTGTTTCTCTCTGGAGATAAAGAGTCAATGCCCCTGCTTTACACTTGGGTATTTCAAATGAGCTGATTTCCTCATCATAGATGTGCCTCTGCTAACCATCTTCCCCATGCTAGCAGACCATTCAAGGAGAACTAGATAGTTCCCCAGCCCACCCTCTTATCCCCACCTTGAGCTTCCAGAAGACCAAACCCTAAAGTGACAGATCTTCACTTAAGGACAATCACTTCAGCAACTGTGGGGCTGCTGAACTTTAGTCTATCAGTAGGGAGAGACTTGAGAAAGAGAGACTAATTGGTGCATCCGGACAAGAGGTGATGAAGGCCTGAACTGCTCTTAGCTACACTAATACCAAAAATGGGTAAGGAAGCGAGAGAGGCTGTGGAGGTAGAAATGGCTAAGATTTGGCAAGTAACTGGATATGCAAGGTGATGTGATTAAGACATCATTGGTAACTCTGAAGAGAATAATTTCAGGTGAATGATGAGGTCAGAAGCCACAAGGCAAAAAAATCTGAGGAGTTAGAGAGGAGGAACATGGTGAACATATAGTTTTTTCTATGGGTTTTTCTGAGAAAAGGAAAAGAGCTATAGGATGATAATCTGAGAGTATTGGTAGGGTCTAATGAAAGAGGTTTTTCTTAAAGGGTGGTGGATACTTGGGCATGTTTGAGGGCTGTAGGGAACGAATCAGTAGAGAGGTTAAAGTTAACAGAGAATGGGTTGCAATCTTCTACAGCAGAGGTATCAAACACATTGCTGGAGGGCAGAGCAGCAAAGGGGTATGGTCTGAACCAGATTAAAATTTAATTGGGAAATATTTAAAATAATAAATAAAAATACAATAAACACGTGGTTTTCAAAGTCAATATGTGGCCTTCAGGGAGCCTTATGTAGGGTTTAGTGGTTTCAGGTGGTTTTTTGGGGGGAGGGGGTTTGGATATCACTGTGCTCGAGAATACAGAGAGAGAAGGGATCAAGTGCACATGTAAAGGGGTCTCAGTGTCAGAGAGTGGGAGAAAGCAGAACAGAGTTGGGGAGGAGATGAAGAGAATGGGAGAAGAGTGAGCTCATATAACAGAGCCTCAATTTTCTTATGGTAGGAAGGAAGGTCCTCAGGTTAGGGAGGTTGTTGCGGGGAGAGGAGGTGTGGGAGGTTTAAAAAGAGAAAGTTGAGAAAAACTTTTCGTGAGACATGAGATAGGGAATCAGGGAAGAATAAAAAAAGTGGTCTGTGTTAAGGAAGGTCATGTTGAAATTAGATAATATGAATTCATATTGTACCCAGTCATCACAGTTTTGATACTTTATCCAGCTCTGTTCAGCCAGCACATGAGGAGGAGTAGGATGGCAGAACTAATCCAATGCCAAGGACTGACAAGGCATGAGTGGTGTTTGGAGAGGGAGCCAGGAACTTGAGAGTAGAGGATAGGGTAGAGTTGAATTGGCTAACTATAAGGTCAAGATTGGAGAAGCAGAGAAGTGAAGTAAGAGCAGGGATAACGGCCTGACAAAGTACCAGGAATAGAGGGATTGGAGATCTCGTTGAGAGCTACAAACTCATTGAAGAGTGGTAAAGCATAGGGAGAGATGAAATGATAGGGACATAGGGTCAGATGGAAATAGATGGAATTCTTTGGTTGTTGTGCCTCTGAGATTTGGGATTGAATACTGATTTTGACACTACAAAGCTGTGTGACCACAGGCAATTCACCTAACTTCTGTGTCTCTGTTTCTTCATCTGTAAAATGGGGACAGAAGATAATTCAATTTTTCTGCAACATAGTGTTTATGTAGGTGAATAGTATAAGGTAAACCTGGAAAGGTAGGATGGAATAAAATTATAGTGGGCCTTAATATCAGGATCAAAAGTTTATGTTATTCAGTAGGCAATGGAAGATTACTTGTTGGTTGTCTTTTGTTCTCAAAGAGATCCAAAGACATCACAAGGGTGATGTCTTGACTTTCTTGTCAATTGGATTTGAGTGAGGCAGAGCAAGGCAAAGTCATCACCTCCTTCTCTCCTCCAGAGGCATCAAAGTCCAGTGACAAGACATATGTCAAGATGTGATGGCCCAGGATGCAGTGGGTGGGTGACCTTGGTCTTTCTAAATTAAGGTCTTTTGCAGGTCTCAGTTTGTCTGAGGTAAACGCCCATTCAATGACTAAGAAGTGAGAAGAAAGTTCGCCCAATTTATCATCACAAAATTATCGATGCGGGAGGAGAAGACTCTTACACTTTCTGGCCAGAACAGAAAATAATTGCTATTTATGCTCATTCTAAGCCATCAAATCTTAAACAATGAGCCATAAAGGCTTGACTTAGAGGCTATTATTGGCCTTCCCATGAGAACCAGAGTGATTTAGGTATAAAGGCTTAGTCAAGTAGTGTCATTTTAAACACAATGTTTTTTTTTCAGAGTTATATTTCAAGAAATCATAAGTTAAAACTGCACAGGATAAAAAGTAAATTGTCCCAGCTCTTTTAAAAAGAAAAAATTGAGTACACAAATATAATTTTAAAAAAATCTAGGCCCTTAACTCCAAAATGTCTTAGAAAATACAAGCAACCAAAATTAATCACACAAATGTCATGGAAACACCATGCCAGTCACACGCCAATTACAAAGCAACATTACATGCCAGTTACATGTCAATATCACAGAAACATTACACCATCACGCCAGTTACATGTCAATGTCACTCCAATTACACGCCAATATTAAAAATAACACCAAAATCGCACAAACATCATGATATTGTCATGGTAAAACATAACATCAATATCACATACATATCTTGCCAATGCCACACCAATACCATGCAAGCATCATGACAATGCCACACCAACACCATACAAACACCACAGCAATATCATGTTAACATCGCACAAACGTCATGCTGTCATGCCAAAACATTGCACAGTGTCACACAAATATGCCAATGTTGTGCCAACATCACATTAATGTCAAGCCAATATCATGCTGAGAACATCATGCCAATGTCGTGCCAGTTGTCATACCAATAGCACTTAAATGTCATGCCAATGTCATGTTAATATCACTGAAACAACACACCAATATCATGCCAATGTCAGCAATATTAAAAATCATGCCAATGTCACACCAAAATACCATGCCAATGTTAAGCAAATATCATACCAATGTCATGCCAATATCACACCAATTTTTGTAGGGTAAACAGAAGGGATTAAGGTGTTAAGAAGACTAGGAAGACAGGAATTATTAATATTATTATTATTATTACTGATGCCTGCCTACATTGACTATTCTATAAGACAGAATTGTTTGCATTTCACATCTTATTAGTTTAATTTGCATAATTAAAGATTACATCACTTTTCCAGGTCAATTCTTGAAACTGACTTAGTTTTGAATAAATAAGCAGTCCTTCCTCAAGACAGCATTTTGTTCAAAATTTAGACTCTATATCTGTAGTTATATATTGGGTTATAAAGGGCTTTAAAGACAGTCAAACAGTGGGTTTTATACTTGATCCTAGAGGTAATAGAAAGCCAGCGGAGTTTATCTGAATGGAGGAGTTGACACGCTTGGCCTCCACTTTAGGAAAATCAATTACGGAGCTGAATTGAGGAAGGATTACAGTGGGGAGAGACTTGAGGCAGGGAGATCAACCAGCAGGCTATTGAGGTGAGGGCCTGCACCAGGTTGGTGAGAATATACTAGAGATGTTATGAAGGCAAAATCAACAGAACTTGGCAACAAATTGTATTCTGTGGGGTGAGAGAGAGGGAGTCAAGGGTGACACCACATTTGGGAACCTGGGTGACTGGGAGGATAGTGATACCCTTGACAGTAACAGGGAAGTTTGGTAGAGAGGAGGGTTTGAGAGGAAAGATAATGAGTTCAGTTACAGACATGATGAGTCTAAGACATCTGCAGGACATCCAGGTCAAGACATCTGACAGATATGCAGGACTGGAGGTCAGGAGAGAAGTGAGGGCTGGACACTTAGATCTGAGTGTCATCTGCATAGAGACCATCTTGGAAACCTTCTTCATCTCCAGAGTCAGAAGAGGGCCCTTGACAGAGCCTTGGGGGATGCCTAAGGATAGCAGACATGACATGGATGAAGATCCAACAAAGGAAACAGAGAAGGAGCATTCAGAGAGGCAGGAGAATCAGGAAAGAGCAGAATCAGGAAAAGCAATAGAGAAGAGAGTGTCAGGGAGAAGAGGGTGACAGTGTTAAAGGCTACAGAGAGATTAAGAAGGATGAAGCACTGGGTACTGGACTGCCACTTACTACCTAAGTGATTTTAGACTAGTCACTTAATTTCTCTGGACTCCAAATCCTATGACTCTGTGGATAGAATAGAGGTTATGCTGAGGCAGCTAGATGTTGCAATGGATAAATACTGGGCCTGGAGTCAGGAAGACCTGAGTTCATATCCACTCTTACTTACTGGCTGTGTGACCCTGGGTAAGTCACTTAACTTCTGTTTGCCCCAATTTCCTCAGCTGTAAAATGAGGATAATAATAGCACCTACTTCTCAGGGTTGTTGTGAGGATCAATGAGATAATAATTATAAAGCACTTAGCACAGTGCCTGGCACATAGTAAGCGCTATATAAATGTTAGCTATTAATATTATTATAATTATTACTGATGCCTGCCTACATTGACTATTCTATAAGGCAAGATTGCTTGCATTTCACATCTTATTAGTTTAATTTGCATAATTAAAGATTACATTACTTTTTCAGGTCAATTCTTGAAACTGGCTTAATTTTGAATAAATAAGCAGCCCTTCCTCCAGACAGTATTTTGTTTAAAATTTAGATGCTATATCTGTAGTTACATATTTTGGCCACAAGATGGTGCTCATATAGGCAAAATAGATTTTGATTTTTTTGAGGCCTTTTTTTGGATCTTTTTGTTTCTAATTGTTGGTGAAGGGTGGGGACAGTGGGGAGATGGGAGGAAAGAGACTTGAGGATCTGGGGAAGTAAGGAAGATAAAAGTAGAAATTGATCAATGAACAGATTAAGACAGGGAGAAGTCAAAGACAGGCACATCTCCACTTAACACCGATTGGTTTACAAAAACAGGTTCAAGTAAAACAGTGGGGGAGGAGGGGAGAGGTAGGCAATTAATGTCACAGAAATATAGATTTAGAGCTGGAAGGCACCTTAGATGTCATATAGTCCAATTTTAAAGATCAAGAGATAGCTCCTGTTTCTTGCCCATGTTCATATAACATCTAGTGCTCTTCCAATCAGCTGCTAAGGAAAAAATTAATAATGAATGGTTTGCAGAATGACTTTGTAAATGAGTTGATTAATGTGTATAAATGATATTATTGAGAAATGAAGTTAAATCAAGGTAATTTTATGCTGGAGAAGCAATGTAATATAGTGAAAATAGCCTTAGATTTGGAGTAGAGGGGCACAGGTTTAATTTCATTTGCCACTGAATGAGTAAAATCATAATCATAGATTTATAACTGGAATAGGCCTTAGAAATCATCTTATTCTGCCCCTTCTTTTTATAGAAGAAGAAACTGAAAGCCCAGATTAACAAGATTAGTAAAAGGCAGAGAGGTAGTATTTGAACCTAGGTCCTATGATTTCAAATGACAAGAGGTTAAAAGTGAGAAGGGCAGATGGGTGGGTGGTGCAGTGGATAGAGTTCTGGGCCTGGAGTCAGGAAGACCTGAGTTCAATCCGGCCTTACATACTATCTATGTGACCCTGGACAAGTCACTCAATCCTGTTTGCCTCAGTTTCCTCATCTATAAAGTGAGCTGGAGAAGGAAATGGCAAACCACTCCAGTATCTTTGCCAAGAAAACCCCAAATGGGGCCATAAAGAGTGGGACACTACAGAAAAACAACTAAACAACAAAAAGTGAGAACCTCCTATAGATAATTCTCAGGCACTAAAGAAATATTTCATTTTTTAAATTTAAAGATGGATTTTACTCAGCTGATTAAATTAAGTTTATTCTCCATTCCAAAAGGGAAATAGGGTTGCTACTGCCTCAATTGTGACATACTTGGACAATCAAACCCCTAGAAACTGGAATGTAGAATCTCTGGGTCTTAAATTCAAAGTCCTCACTCCTCAGACAGAATCCAGGACATCAAATAGAATTTCCTATGAGTTCCTCAACAATCCATTTACTCAAGAAAAGTTTGTATAGCTATCCAAGAAGTTCATCTCGTCTCTTTTTTTGAGTCTCTGTATGATCTTACTTTCCATATCACAAGTCACAGCTTGGAGCACAGCAGGATTTTAATCACTGGCCTGCCATTAGCTTGGAACACTGTGGCCTTGTCAAGTCACTTAATCTATCCAGGTCCTAGCTTCTTTATCTACAAAGTAGAGATATTAATAACTGTCCTGCATGCTTCATGGGGTTGTTTTGATTGTAAAGTTTTTAGGATAAAATTTCCAAAGAGCACATGGCTCCCGGGACATGCTGTGAGGCTACTAACTAGAGGCCAAATCTAATGGCAAACACTAACTTTGACTTAATCTATCACCCCCTCATCCGTAATGTTGTAGCAGTGCCTCGCACCAAGGTATTCATTGGGCAAGATTCCCATGCCACTAAAGAGACATTATCAATGTCAGAACTAAGTTTCAAATGTAATCGATGCGGATGTTCATCCCTTCTGTGGAAAGATTATTCTCAATACCAGGAAAAAAGCCTCATCCTTTATGCTTGGTAATTTTGACCAGGTTCCACCTTGGTCATACTCTTTTCACCAGAGGTTACTGACCTGGGATATGCATACCCTCATTGGACTATGTTCTGATAAACATTAAACAACTTTATAATACTAAAAAAAGAAAGTTATGTACCAAATACAGTACTTTAATGAAAAATAATTGCTTTATTTATTATGTACATATGCATGGTAAATACTATGAATTACTTCTTTTCATATTGAATAGATGGAATGGGGAAGGTTTGCTGAAAGCCTATGGATGGATATGAGAACAAAAAAAGTTTGGGAAGCCCTTTTCTACATAAATAATAAAAGTGAAAGTACTTTGAAAAAACAGAGCAAGTGCTACAAGATGTGAGGTATATGTGATGATAATTTTAAAAAGATTTGTAATTTCTTTAATGAGGGTACCCTTAACGCTGTAGTAGCCAGCATTCCCTTGCAATAGCACCTCTAATGGTATAGGAATGCTGGTTCAATTGTTCATTTATGACGTTGTTTTCATGAGACTAACTTTATACTTATAATAATAGCTAGCATTTGCATAGTATTTTAAGGTTTGTAAAGTGACGTCCTTAGCAAAATCTTAGTAGAGAGTTTCACAACATGCTGTGGCCCCCCCGCCAAAAAAACAAAACAAAAACATTAGAAGTCACCTATGCCTAACCCTCTGAAGATGAGGCTTCTCTTCGCTTTCCTAGGCTGGTCCTTGGACAAAGGATATCGAGTCTATCAGTGGGGTCCTACTCAAAATCTCACAAGCCAAGAAGAATTGGCTAATATCGGTGGACAGTTGGAATAGCCTTTGAGATCCCAGAATCACTTTCATGCCATGTTGAGATAAGGCATCAGAATATGACTTTAATAAAGAATTATTAATAATATAACACTGAAGTAGCATTATTTTTTTCTTCCTCCAGGTAGAAGATGATTTGGTGATTGTGAGCAGATTCCAAGAACACTTAATGAGTAGAGGGAGACAAGTCATATGTCCAGCTTCCTAATCTTGTGCTTCCATCAGCTCCCTACATCAAAGAATATTGAGATAATTGTAGAGAAGAATATAATTCTTCTAAAATAAATAAATAATTTATTTTTTGTTTTCAACATTCACTTTTATAAGATTTTGAGTTCCAAATTTTTCTCCCTCCTTCCCCAGGCATGCAATCTGATATAGGTTATACATGTACAATCATAATAAACATATTTCCACATTAGTCATGTTGTGAAAGAAGAATCAGAAGCATATAATTCTTAAAGCTAAAGGGGACTATTTTATAGATGGAAAAAAATGTTGCCTCAAGAGATCAATTAGCTTGTCAAGGATTACACAAACAGTTAGTGGCAGAGTTAGGCTAGGATTCAGATATTCTGACTCCCAGACTAGTTCTGTTTTCTCTATACTATTTTTTTTTGAGTAGGATGGGGTGATTCTTTTTAAAAATTATTTAATATTTTTAGTTTTCAGCATTAATTTCCACAAGATTTTGAATTACAAATTTTCTCCCCATTTCTACCCTCCCCCCACTCCAAGATGGCATATATTCTGATTACCCCATTCCCCAGTCAGTCCTCCCTTCTGTCACCCCATTCCCCCCCATCCCCTTTTCCCTTACTTTCTTGTAGGGCAAGATAGATTTCTATGCCCCATTGCCTGTATATTTTATTTCCCAGTTGCATGCAAAAACAACTTTTTTTTTGAACATCTGCTTTTAAAACTTTGAGTTCCAAATTCTCTCCCCTCTTCCCTTCCTACCCACCCTCCCTAGGAAGGCAAGCAATTCAACATAGGTCACACATGTATCATTATGTAAAACCCTTCCACAATGCTCATGTTGTGAAAGGCTTACTATAGTTCCTTCCATCCTATCCTGTCCCCCTTTATTCAATTTTCTCCCTTGACCCTGTCCCTTTTCAAATGTTTGCTTTTGATTACCTCCCCCTCCCCGTCAGCCCTCCCTTCTATCACACCCCCTTTTTTATCCCCTTCCCCTTAATTTCCTGTGGAGTAAGATACCCAATTGAGTGTCTACGTTTTTCCCTCCTCAGGTTGAATACAATGGGAGCAAGATTCACTCATTCCCCCTCACCTGCCCCCTCTTCCATTCCAACAGAACTGCTTTTTCTTGCCACTTTTATGTGACATAATTTACCCCATTCTATCTCTCCCTTTCTTCTTCTCTCAATATATTCCTCTCTCACCCCTTAAATTTATTTCATTTTTTTTAGATATCTTCCCTTCATATTCAACTCATCCTGTGCCCTCTGCCTATATTCGCTTCAACTCCCCTAACACTGAGAAAGGTCTCCTGAATTACACACATCATCTTTCCATGTAGGAAACAAAACAGTTCAACTTTAATAAGTCCCTTATGAATTCTCTTTCTTGTTTACCTTTTCATGCTTCTCTTGATTCTTGTGTTTGAAGGTCAAATTTTCTATTCAGCTCTGGTCTTTTCACTGAGAAAGCTTGAAAGACCTCTTTTTTTTGAAAATCCATATTTTGCCTTGGAGCATGATACTGCGTTTTGCTGGGTAGGTGATTCTTGGTTTTAATCCTAGCTCCTTTGACCTCTGGAATATTATATTCCAAGCCCTTTGATCCTTTAATGTAGAAGCTGCTAGATCTTGTGTTATTCTGATGGTGTTTCCACACTCTTCAAATTGTTTCTTTCTGGCTGTTTTCAGTATTTTCCCCTTGACCTGGAAACTCTGGAATTTGGCAACAATATTCCTAGGAGTTTTCTTTTGGGGATCTTTTTCAAGAGGCGATTGGTGGATTCTTTCAATTTCTATTTTACCCTCTGGTTCTAGAATATCAGGGCTGTTTTCCTTGATAATTTCCTGAAAGATGATGTCTAGGCTCTTTTTTCAATCATGGCTTTCAGGTAGTCCAATAATTCTTAAATAATCTCTCCTGGTTCTATTTTCCAGGCCAATTGTTTTTCCAATGAGATATTTCACATTGTCTTCCATTTTTTCATTCCTTTGGTTCTGTTTCATAATATCTTGATTTCTCATAAAGTCATTAGCTTCCACTTGCTCCAATCTAATTTTTAAGGTAGTATTTTCTTCAGTGGCCTTTGGACCTCCTTTTCCATTTGGGTAATTCTACCCTTCAAGGCATTCTTCTCTTCATTGGCTTTTTGGAGCTCTTTTGCCATTTGGGTTAGTCTATTTTCTAAGGTGTTAAAATAACACCTTCAGTATTTTTTTGGGTCTCCTTTAGCAAGTCATTGACTTATTTTTCATGGTTTTCTTGTATCACCCTCATTTCTTGTCCCAATTTTTCCTCTACTTCTCTTACTTGTTTTTCCAAATCCTTTTTGAGCTCTTCCATGGCCTGAGCCCAATTCATATTTTTCTTGGAGGCTTTTGATGTAGGCTCTTTGACTTTGTTGACTTCTTCTGGCTGTATGTTTTGGGCTTCTTTGTCACCAAAAAAGGAATCTAGAGTTTGAGTTTGAGTCTGAGTTTGAGTCTGAGTTCATTTTCGCTGCCTGTTCATGTTGCCAGCCAACAACTTGACCCTTGAGCTTTTGGTAGGGATATGACTGCTTACAGAGTACAGAGTACTTTGTCCCAAGCTTTGGGGTCCAGCACCACTTCTACTCCACTGTCACCCCAGGCTCTGTCACAGCAGTGCTCCTCCTCCCCTGAGAACCACCAACGAGGGCTGCAATACAGATCTGAGCAGGGCACAGCAAAAGAATCTGCCTTTGTGCCCACAAAACACTCCTTGTACTCCCACTCTGATCTGCTGCTAGATTCCTCCCATCGTGTGAGCCAGGGACTGGGGAGGCAGCTGATGGTGGAGCTCTGAGAGCAACCTCAGGAGCTTCCTGCTGCTGCTATGGCCACCATTGCACCACTTCCTCCACCCCCAGAGCTGGCAGCTGGACTGCTCTGAACTCGATCCCGTAGTTTCTGCTCTTTGGCGTTTGTGGGTTGAGAAGTCTGGTAACTGCTACAGCTCACTGTTTCATGGCCCCAAGGCCTGTTCTGGCTGGCTGACTCAGGGTCTGGTCTGTCCTGGTGCGGCCCATGCTGGGCTGCCCTCTGTACTCAGCACCATGCGATAGACCCTTCCCGGCGACCATCCAGGCTCTACTGGGCTGGAGACCTGTTTCCCTCTGCTATTGTTCTGCAGCTCTAGAACTTTTTCGGAGCCATTTTTTACATGTGTTTGGAGGGATTTGGGGGAGAGCTTAGGCAAATCCCTGCTTTCCAGCTGACATCTTGGCTCCACCCCTTTCCTTGATAATTTCTTGAAAGATGATATCTAGGCTCTTTTTTTGATCACGGCTTTCAGGTAGTCCAATAATTTTTAAATTATCTCTCCTGGATCTATTTTCCAGGCCAATGGTTTTTCCAATGAGATATTTCACATTGTCTTCCATTTTTCATTCCTTTGGTTCTGTTTTATAATATCTTGATTTCTCATAAAGTCATTAGCTTCCACTTGCTCCAATCTAATTTTTAAGGTAGTATTATCTTCAGTGGTCTGTTGGACCTCCTTTTCCATTTGGCTAATTCTGCCTTTCAAGGCATTCTTCTCCTCATTGGCTTCTTGGAGCTCTTTTGCCATTTGGGTTAGTCTATTTTTTAAGGTGTTATTTTCTTCAGTATTTTTTGGGGTCTCTTTTAGCAAGTCATTGACTTGTTTTTTATGGCTTTCTTGCATCACTCTCATATCTCTTCCTAATTTTTCCTCTACTTTTCTTACTTGTTTTTCCAAATCCTTTTTGAGCTCTTCCATGGCCTGAGCCCAATTCATATTTTTCTTGGAGGTTTTTGATGTAGGCTCTTTGACTTTGTTGACTTCTTCTTGCTGTATGTTTTCCTCTTCTTTGTCACCAAAATAAGATTCCAAAGTCTAAGTCTGAGTCTGAGTTCGTTTTTGCTGCCTGTTCACATTCCCAGCCAACTACTTGACCCTTGAGCTTTTTGTCAGGGTATGACTGCTTGTAGAGTATGCTGTCCCAAGCTTAAGGGGCTGTGCTGCTGTTTTCAGAGCTACTTCTGCACAGCAAGCTCTACCACACCAGCGTTCCTTCTCCCCCAAGAACCACCAACCAGGATTGCGGCCCAGATTCAGGCAGGGCAAAGCAGGCTTTGCACTCTGGCTCTGATCCACCACTTAATTCCTCCCACCAGGTGGGCCTGGGGCCAGAAGCAACTCCAACTGCAGCTCTGGAATCAGCCTCAGAGCTGCACCATCTCCGCTGCACCACCTCTGCTGCCCCCAGGGTGGTGGCCAACCGCGAACTCCTTTCACTCTGTCCCAGCAGCTTTTCCCACTAACCTGCTCTGTTGTCTTTGGCGCTTGTGGGTTGAGAAATCTGGTAACTGCCACAGCTCGATGATTCAGGGCACTACGGCCTGTTCCGCCTGGCTTCTGGTCAAGTTGGTCCTGGCATGGCCCACGCTGGGCTCTCCTCCACTCCACTCCCAGCTCTGTGTGATAGACCCATCCCAGTGATCATCCAGCCTGTCCTGGGCTGGAGCCCTACTTCCCTCTGCTATTTCAAGGGTTCCACAGCTCTAGAATTTGTTCAGAGCCATTTTTATAGGTGTTTGGAGGGACCTGGGGGAGAGCTTAAGCAAGTTCCTGCTTTCCAGCTGCCATCTTGGCTCTGCCCTCCTCTATACTATTAAGTATTTGTCTGGTTATCAGACATCCTGGCTACATAGAGGCAAAAATAGTCAAGGAGTTGCCAGATAGTGAAAATTTTGGATTATCTTATTTTGATTGTGTATATATTATGCCCTTCATGTATCTTCTATGGTAAATTTTGAAATTGAAGATGGCCTCTCCTTCTTATCCAACATACTTCCACAGTGCCTCCTTCTGATGTCAGCTAGTATTTGCCCAGGGAAAGAAAACTAATTTTGTATTGCAGAAGCATTAAATCTCAGAGACCCTAGAGCTCAACTAGTCCACCCTTGCCTGAGTGGGAAGCTCCTCTATGATAAAATCCCCAAGTGGTTATCTAGTCTCTATTTAAAGCTCTGCAGTAATGGAAAGCCATCCAAAGGAGCATGAATACTCCACCAATGGACATTCTAATTCTGGTGAAGTTGTTCTTCAAATTGAGCCCAAATCAATAGCTTCGGACTTCCATCCACTATTCCTAGTTTGCCTGCTAGAGTCAAGGAGGTTATATCTAATCTCTACTTTAATAAATATTTGTTGAAATGAATTGAATTCTCTATGAAAGACCTTCAAAAGTTAGGACATGTTATCATCTCCCAGTCACCCTGTATTTTTCCTCGAGGTTAATCTCACCTAGTCCCTTTGACCAACCTTTCTGTGACATGATCTCTGGAAGTCTTATACTTCTGATTGCCCTTCTCTGGATATGTGCCAATTTGCCAACGGCATGTTCCTTATAATTCCATACAGACTTCTTTTAATATGATACAGCTATAATAGAAATGTTTCAAAGCCAAAGATAAAGGCAGTGCTGTATATTGGAAAGAGACCTGGCTTCTAATCCCAGATCCGCTATTAACTAACTGAATTACCTTCAGCAAGTCATTTAACCTCTCTGGTCCTCAATAAAATGAAGAAATTGGACCAGATTACCTCTAAGACTCCTCTAAGCATTAAAAGTTCATGAGCAAGAAATGATTTTTTGGATTACACTATTTGAGCTATTGCTTCCTTCCATTTGTATGGATAATTGAGTTTACTATGATTGCATAATGTCAATCTCCAAGGAGATCATCTTTGGTTAATCCATGTTTGGGTAATCAACACCATCAAATACCTATTAATGTGCATGGATATATAGCACTATCTAGGATCCCATACAAAGACTTTTTTTTAAAGAGTATAACTGGTAGCTCATAAAAAAGTTAAATACAATTAACACATCTATTTCTTATCCAATTGCTCTTAATTGCCAAAGTCTATTTCTGACTTTCTGATTCATTTGACCCTAGAGTATTCAGATTTTCATCACATCATCCTAACAAACGACAAATCACCAGAAGGAGCAGAATGTTTATTATATTCATTTTCCTGGATGGGGGTGAGGTAGGAAGTGGAGAGGACTAGGGGAGAAGTGGAAGGGGGCAAAATGTTTCAGGCTGGTAAAATGTGGATACTTAATTGCAAGGCTTACAATTTATTACCTAACTTTTTCTCTGGTTTACAAAGCTGAGTTGTGATGCGTGTGGGCAGCAAAGAAAGCTTTCAATTCTTTGTATTTCCACAACACCTAGCACCAAGAGAAGTATGCAGGTGGTGACAGATTAACAAGTGCCTTTTGATTTGAGTTGAATTTGTAGTCTGTAGGTTTGGGGAGCATGATGACCACAAGTTTGTTCAGTGTTGTTCTTAAAGTAATATAACATGATGTGTAGATATAAATGGGAAGTCTTCCTACTGTACTCAGCCTTACTCAGCTCTTTGTTAGGATAACAGTATCTTTCTATGGAATTTTAAGGTTTAGAAAGCACTTTTCTTACAATGAAAGAGGTGGAGCAAATGTCGTGATTCTCATTTTACAAATAAAGAAATTGAGGCTCATAGAGTGATTTCCCCAGAACATACGATTTAGGGTTGGGATACAAACCTAGATCTCTCCTAACTCCACACCCAGCACCCTTTCTACTTTAGCATTTTCTTTTTCAAAAAAGGTGGCATGTTGGCTTCTTACAAAGAGTCATAGAGTATCAAGAGAGTGAAAGAATCTTAGGAGCCATCTACTTCAATCCATATCTGATAAAGAATCCTTTCTCCTTTATTGCCATCTGCTGGTCATTCAGCCTGCACTAGGAAAACTTCATTGGGAACCAGATGGAAGAGGGAATCCCCGATCTTTTGAAGGAGTCACATTTACTCTTGGACAACTCTAATTATTCAGAAGTTTTGCCTTATAATTTGGACAGCGAGGCAGCACAATGGATAGAATGCTAGGTCTGAAGTCGGGAAGATCTGGCCTCAGAGATTTACTATCTGTGTGTCTCTGGGCAAGTTGCTTAACTCTGCCTCAGTTTCCTCATCTGTAAAATGAGCTGGAGAAGGAAAGAGCAAACCACTCTAGTATCTTTGCCAGGAAAACCCCAAATGGGGTCATGGAGAATCGTACATAACTGAAAAATAATTCAACAACAACAAAAACTTAATAAATCTGTCCAAAAAAAAAAATTAAGTTAGTTGATGAAGCCATTCTAGCTCTTTGTAACCACTGCTTCCTTTTCTAGATGTTTGCCAACCATCCCTTTAATGATGTGTTCCAGAATTTCCCAGGAATTGAAGTCAAGCTCACTACAAGCTACTTACTTGTAGAGTTTTGTCTCTTCCTTTTTTCTTTTTAATCAAGACATTTACCCTTTCCCAATCTTGTGGTATCTTTTCTGTTTCTATGATCCTTCAAATATACCGGCAGTGACTCATCAATCACAACTGCTAGTTATTTCAAACCTAATGATGTAGTTCATCTGGGCCAGGTAAATTAAACTCATTGAGAATAATGAGGTACTCTCTTACTATCTTCTTTATATATCTTGGGGATCAACTCCCTGTGAGTCATTTTTAATATAAATTTCATTTACCTTTGTAGAGAAAAACAAAGGAAGCTCTGCTTTCTCTCCTTTGTCAGTTGTTTGTTGGTTATTACCCTCCCATCTTCCACAAGCAAAAATTCCCTTTTCTCCAAATATGTCTAAAAAATAACGGACACTAAGTGTAATTTGATCTGGAAGTTAAACCAATGCAAATTAATTGTTATGACAGGGGCACCAAAAAGACCAGAAAATGTCTTAGTCCATGAGGTTTAACTCATTTTGCCAAATGGAGAGAGGCAGCTTCTGAAAGTAAGCTTATAATATAAACCGATCTGTAAAATCTTAGGGAGAAGGATGATGGATATTTATGAGAGTACCACTTTATAAAGCAGAAAGAAGTAATGAGCTGGAGAAGGAAATGGCAAACCACTCCATTCAGCCTCACGGACTATTTCTCAAACTATTTCTCAAACTCCTCATCTATTTCCTCTTTCTTGTTCAAGTTTTCTGTAGTATATTCCAATAACAAAGTATTCTCCATTATGCTTTCCCCCCGTCATTCCTAGATTTCCTCATATGAGTATACCTCCTTCACATACAATGCTACTCTACCTCCCCCTTTATCTATCCTGGGGTTTTGGGGTTTTTTAAGCCATAGTACCAAAAGTGAGTGGACATGATTGACCTATGCCCAGATTTCCTCTCGTTCTTCATCAGAAAATCGAGGGTGGAGCATTCATTTCTCAAGGTAGGTTTCTTCCCACCAAGCTTCAATGAAACATATGAGATCAAATTTGTTCCCTTGAGTTAGAATTTCTAGTTTCTCGTTTGTTTTCTAAATTTTGGATATTTGTGTATCAAACCTTGTATCCATGGGTTTTACTACCTGCTCCTTTCTTGGATTTTGTCTTTAATGAGTTTCTAGTTCCTCCTCTGTGGCTACTTTCCAACATATTTCCCTTACATGATATACATTAGCAGCTTTCTCTTTCCATCATTTTTTAGTTTAAATTTATATTACACTTAAAAGACATTTTGCAAATATATTCTTAGCAAAATTTACTCAGCCAGTCCACAATTAGTAGGATCCACCTATAAGGTTTACAATTCTTTACCACTACAAAAAAGCATCTATAAATATTTTGTGTACATAGAGGACTTTTCTCTCTTTCCTTTGATCTATTTTGGGGTAGTACTGATATTACTGGGTCAAAGGGTATGCACAGTTTAGTTACTTTGGGAGCATAAGTTTCAAATTGCTTTCTGGAGTAGCTATAGTAATTCTCAGCTCCACCAACAGTGAAGTAATGTACCTGTGTTCCAATTACTCCTCCAATATTCATCCTTTCCCTTATAAATCTGAGTCAGGTCTTTATGTATCTTAGAAATGGGACTTTTATTAGAAAACTGTTTACAGAGATTCTGCTCCCCCCCTCCAAGTTAACAACAGTTCCCTTTCTAATCTTACTTAGCATTTATGTGGTGTTCTAAAATTTGAAAAGTGCTTTAAATATATTGCTTCATTGGATCTTGGATCCTCACAACAACCCTGTGACATACATGCTACCATTATTGCTATATTACAGAAGGAGAAACTGAGGCTAAGAAACATTACCTAACTTGCCCATGGTCACAGAGCTTGTAAATATTAGAGGCAGGATTTGAACTCTGAGTTTTCTGACTCTAAGTCAAGTACTCTATCTACTGCACAACCTACCTGCCTCTTAGCTGCAAAAACTTTTTCAAATCATCCATTTTATCTTCTGTGATTCTCTCTAGACCTTTTTTGGTCATGGACTCTTCCCCTAGCCATAGATCTAAAAGGTAATTCCACTTTCTCCTTACCTTGTAGGTCTCTTATTTTCTGATCATTGACTCTAAAGAAAGCCCATCCCAGCTTGGAGAAGAATTGGGCTAAATCCTTAGTTGACCTTGGTACCCAGAGATGTATGACTTCCTGTTTTCAAGCTTCTGAGGCCTTTGAATGATTGGCTAATTTACAGGAAGCCCTAGAGAGATTCAGCAGAACTGAGGATTGTTGTAGATTTTATAATTTTGTGGAATATTTTAATATCTCATCTACTTGGATTTTCCACTATAATGCAATCTCATCTATTTGGAACACAAACAAGGATGAGGAAATAAATATAAAAGATACTTGGTGTCTTGTACAACATTTTTAGAATCATATATTTAAAGTCACACATTAAACTCACTTTATTCGTAAGTCTTTTGGACCAATCTTCAGAGCCTGTTTACTCTCACTTTACATACCATTCTAATAAACCTGTTTATCACGTGTCTGAGGCCCAGCAGAATAGAAGTGCAAATAAAAAAATGGAAGAAAAGCAGGCACAATGACAGTAAAATGCTAACAGCAATAAATATTTGTTAAGAATTTGCTGTATGCATGGGGAGAAAATGTATAATTCAAAATCTTGTGGAAATCAATGCTGAAAATTAAAAATATTAAATAAAAGAATGGTTATGAAAAAAAAGAATTTGCTGTATGCAGAGAGCATTATGCTATTTCTGGAAGAGATACCAAGTTCAGATGAGACACAGACTCTGTCATCAAAGACTTTACAGTTAATATTTGAGTGATAGGATTTCAACACACATAGGTAAGATACATAATGATAATTGCACAAGAAGTGCAAATGAAGTACCATGTGAGCACAGGAAAATCAAGTTATTATTGTTTGGGGAGTTGGGGATCAGAGAAAGTATCACGGAAAAGGTGCCATTTGACTTGGTCTATAAAGGCCAGATAGGTATTCAACAGGGAAAGCATTTCAGGTGTAGAAGACAGCACGGGCAAGGGTACAGAAGCATAGGGGCTTGTAGTGTATTCAGACAAAAGGTTGTCCATTTTGGCCGGATTGTAGAGGCCGTGAAGGCAGGACATAATATAAGACTGGAAAAGAAGGGTAGTATCTGCCCATGGAAAGCCTTGAATAGTTTGGAAATAGAGTTACAGAGTATTTTTGAACAGTAGAATGACATGACCCTATCTATGTAGAAGAAATATTTATTTTGGTAGTTTTAGATCCTGACAAGGATATAAAAAAGGGAGAAAACAGAAAAACTATAAAAAGCAGACACAAGAAATAAAAAAAGCACAGTGGTTTGGGACCAATTAGTGCAGAAGTAAATACCTAACACAGGGTTGTCCAACCTTAGGTTTTTATTGAAACAATAGACAATATCTTTTGATTCACCATTTTAGTGAGAGCTCTATGGTAGCTCAGCTTCCTTTACTAAAGCATTTATGTAAATTTCTATGCTTGTAGGCAGGCGTGTAAATCACACTGCAGGCTGCATGCAGCTTGTGGGCACATTTAGGACGGCCCTGACCTAACAAGTAATACCTAGTAATACCTAACACACCTCTGTAGGCTCTAGGAGTGTCTAATTCTCTAATAGCACTAGAAAATAACTGATGGTCATTATAATGATCCTGAGTCAGCAAGAAAATATGCTCTGTTTATGAAGTCAAGGAACTGTGTAATATGTTTAAATATTTACTTTTGAAATCATTACTTCAATATTTCTCTTTGTCTTCCATGTATGCCTCTCCTTAATTTCTTTTATCTTTTGACTCTAGATATTCATTACATTTAGAAGTTTCCCTTTCAACTTTAAAAAAATCATTTTCCTAATGCTATCCACATCCAGAGAAAGAGCTATGGAATCTGAATGCTGGTCAAAGCATGCTGTTTTCACTTTTTTGTTGTTATTTCTTTCTCATGGTTTTTCCCTTTTATTCTGATTCTTCTTTTACAATATGACTAACGTGGAAATATGTTTAACATGATCGTACATGTATAACCTATATCAGATTGCTTGCTATCCTGGGGAGGGAGGGAAGGAGAAAAATTTGGAACTCAAAATCTTATCAAAATGAATGCTGAAAACTATCTTTACATGAAATTGGAAAAAAAAATACTGTTAAATGGGGAAAAAATACTTTCCTTCCAACAAGTCAAATTCTATCTCTTCTGCTGAAGCTTTCTATATTAAGTAAGATCAATCAATCAATAAACATTTGTTAAGAGCCTATTTGGAAAAGCCTTCAGTTATCTGGAAACCTTGGATATCCAGAATGTTGCATTCATCCAAGCCTTTGCTGTAATATTGGGACAGTTTACAATTCCAAAAAAAAAAAAAATATTGGGACCCCACTGCTTAGAAATTATCCCAATGTTAGATCATTGATTATTGTGTATAATTGTATACAGGGTTTAACAATACAATTAGTTTTCACTATAAGTTCATTTTGTTGATGTGTAGTAGTAGTAGTAGTAGTAGTAGTAGTAGTAGTAGTAGTAGTAGTAGTAATAGTAGCAGTAGTGGTAGTAGTAGTAGTAGTGGTAGTAGTAGTAGTAGTAGTGGTAGTAGTAGTAGTAGTTGTAGTAGTAGTAATAGTAATAGTGGTAGTAGTAGTAGTAATAGTAGTAGTGGCAGTAGTAGTAATAGTAGTAGTGGTAGTGGTAGTAATAGTAGTAGTAGTAATAGTAGTAGTGGTAGTAATAGTAGTAGTGGTAGTAATAGTAGTAGTAGTAGTGATAGTAGTAGTGGCAGTAGTAGTAATAGTAGTAGTGGTAGTAGTAGTAGTAGTAATAGTAGTAGTGGTAGTAGTAGTAATAGTAGTAACAATAGCTAGCTTTTATATAGAGGACAGCTGGGTGATGCAGTGAATAGAGCAGCAGGCCTGGAGTCCGGAAGATCTGAGTTCAAATTCAGCTTCAGATACTTACTAGGTGTGTGACTCTGGGCAAGTCACTTAACCCCTCTCTGCCTCAGGTCCTCATCTGTAAAATGGGGACACGCTGGAGAAGGAAATGGCAAACCATTCTGCGCTCTTTGCCAAGAAACCCTGCAGCCAAGTCCACGGGGTCACTGGAGAGCTGGACACAACTGAATAACTAAGCAGCAGCAATACGGAGGTTCGTTTGTACATCCTTTTAGTTCCTGGAGAGCTGCTGTTAGAGGAAAGCGGTCGGTGCTCTGGACAGACTGTCGTCCGCAGAGCCGAGAGAGCTGTGCTCAGAAAATCTTAGGAGCATCGACTTAGAGCTGGAAAGGATTGTCAAGGTCATGTGGTCCCCCTTGAGAGGCGGGTCCCTCAGGCCTGTGCCATGAACGATGCAGCACCGCCTTCGCTGCCTGCATCAACCGCGACAGGGCCGTCCTAAAGACCGATGAGAAAACAAGTCAGACGAATGTCTGGAGCCAGGCAGCCAGCTGGTGAGGGGACCAGACCCGCTGAGGATCGTCTGAAGACCCTGGGAATGTTTAACCAGGAGAGAATAAGACGGAGGAGGAACGCCACGGAGATCCTTCTAGTTTCAGCAATAATAAATAATAATTTAGAAAATTATGCTAATAATGATGATATTCCTGCTACGTACCAGGCCCTGTGCGAAGCATTTTACAAACATTATTTCATTTGATCCTCGCAACCCCTTGGGAGGCAGTGCTAGTATTACTCGTCCCCCCCCCCCACCCCCCAGCCTGTCAACTTTCCAGATAAAGAAACTGAGGCACGCATAGATTCAGTGACTGGCTCAGCAGCTAAGGAGCATCTGGGGCTGGACTTGAAGTCAGGTCTTCCTGACTCCAGGCCCGGTACTCTATTCATTGCACCACCTAGATTTTTTGTTCTGCTTAGCCCCAAGGGGAAGAGCTAGGCCCAAGTGCTGGAAAGTACAGAGGGGCAAGCTTCCTAATAATTAGCACTGTCCGAAACGGAACAGGTCATTATCGTTCACTCATTTCGCTCGTGTCTGACTCTCCGTGACCCCATTGGGGGGTTTTCTCGGTAGAGATACAGGAGTGGCTTGCCATTTCTTCCTCCAGCTCATTTTACAGATGTGGAAACTGAGGCAACCAAGGTTAAGTGACTTGCCTAAGGTCACACAGCTAATGTGTGAGGCCACATTTGAACTCAGGTAGATGAGTCTTCCTGACTCCAGGCCCGGTACTCTATCTATCCAATGGTTAGAACTTAGCTAAGTCTATTGGGAGTGGGGGGTGGGGATGGCTTAGAATCCGGTAGTGTGTATACGTCTTGGGGAGAGGGGGAAGGAAAAGAGGGAAAAAAATACTCCTAAGTAATCAATTTCACCTTCTAAATTTATGGGTGAAAACTTGCATCGGAAACTATCAAGAATGCTTATTTTTAAAGGGGAATGTCGCCACCTGCTGTAAATGTTGTGTTACTGCAACTAGCAGAAATCCAAGGCCTGGAATCTCAAATTTCATTTCTGGATTATAGACGAAATTTCTTTGGGCAAGAAAAAGACCCTGTGAACCACCTGCTTTCTTTGCCACTATAACCCCCTCACCATCTTCAAATCCATTAAAAAAAGACACGACTCAGGAGAAACCAAGTTCTACTGAGTTGAGTGTTTGGGACAATTAGATATTGGGGGGTTCTCTCTCATCAATAGGGGAAACGCAGCTCCCTGGCTAGGATTTCAAAGCTGAGTGGTGTAGCTCCTTCAGGTTACTCAGGACATTGCTCTTTTAATCATTGGAGGACTTTGCAAATCAAACGAGAGAGGGGGATTTACGGTAGTTAAAAGGATGCTGTGTAATAGGAGCTCTGGGTGCACTGTGTTCTAGTTAGCAACCACCTTTCTGGTTACATTGTGAAATGTTCATTTTGCACTTTATAACAATTTCTTCCCAATACAGATTTAATGCTGCACTTCTTTAAAAAAGAAAAAAAAACGGCGTGGTTTTTAAATGACCTGCCTTTTGGTTTGTTTGGGGTTTTTTTGGAGGGGGGAAGGCAGGGCAACTGGGATTAAGTGACTTGCTCAAAGGTCACACAGTGAGTAAGTGTGTCAAGTGTCTGAGGCCATATTTGAACTCAGGTCCTCCTGACTCCAGGGCCAGTGCGCTACTCACTGCTCTACCTAACTGCCCCTAAATGACCTGCATTTTGGACCAGGCTGAACACTATCTGGGGAACTCAGAAGCAACGTCAGTCTCTAATGTAATCGGAATCACATTAGGGCAACAAGCATTTAAGAAATTACTCTGTGCAGGGTACCGTGCTTAGTGCTGCCTGTACAAAGAAAGGCCAAAAGGGTCCATGTCTCCAAGGAGCTTACATTCTAATGGGGTAGATAACATGTAAATAATTACATATATACAAGATATATTATAGGGCAAATTGGAGGGGGGTGGGGTAGCTAGATGGTGCAGTGGATAGAGCACTGGGTCTGGAGTTAGAAAGACTCATCTTCCTGAGTTCAAACCCGGTCTCCAACACTTACCAGCTGTGTGACCCTGGGCAAGTCACCTAACTCTGCTTGGGTTTCCTTATCTGTAAAATGAGCTGGAAAAGGAAAACGGCAAGTCACTCCAGTATCTTTGAGAAAAAAACCCCAAATGGGGTCACAAAGAGTTGAATAGGACTGAACAGCAACAAAACAATTGGAGGGTACTCTCATTTAAATGAGACTTGAAGGAAGCCAGGGAATCTAGGAGGTAGAAAAAAGGAGGGGGAGTATTGTAGGACTAGAGAACACACAGGGTGAGATTTTGAAACAATAATGCAACGCTCCCATCCAAGACCCCTCACGTAAAATATTTCCCTAACACTTGTAAATAATCAGTGAAAGCCAATGAATAAGGGAGAAAACCAACATTTTACTTGACAAATACAAAAACGATTTTTGAATACTCATGAACTAAAATATGGACTTAAACTCCATTCTGTTCTATTCCACAACCTTTTATAAATTACTCTTTAGGTGTTTGCTAGGCACACTGAGAAAGGAAAGACGTAACTGAGACCTTAAATAAAGATGGTTGGTTGTGTGAACAGAGAGAAGACATGGAAAGGAAAGACGTGTCATTCCCGTAGAAATGACAGTATTTGGCAACTGGCTGTGTGGGGTGAGGGAGAGTGTGACAGTGAGACTGAGAAAATGAGTGACTGGAAACAACAAAGTTTCAAGCTGCTTACATTTTAGAGTAAACCTCAAATTGGTATAATACTAGGTAAGTTGAGGATGTCAGAGACATCAGGGATGCATCACTGGAGGTAGTTCTTCATCACTTCTCAAGATCTTTGATTTTGTTAGGGTCAGAACTCTCTCCTCCACACATTAAAACATGGATTCATGAATTTCTATGGCCAAAACATTTATCATATGCTGGACATCTTCTGTGTATCATCTCTCCTGAGATGCATTTTCTGGTCCTAAGACTCCAATTTTACCAAGGCTGGTCTTTTGATTACAATCCATCACCAGGCCTATACTGGAGCCATTCTTGCTTGGTAAGTCCTGCTACGGGTTGTATTCTTTTGGTATAGACTTTGAGAGCACAGCATCACTTCCTCATCCCTTGTTAGGAATGCAGGGGGACTTCAAATGATTTTAATTTGCAGCAAATGCAAATGACTAATGTTCTTTCCATAGAGGAAGGTTTTTATTGGGGGGGGGAGGGAGAAGCACACAACTAATAAATGTCTGAGGATAGGTATTTATGACTTCAAGCCCAGCACTTGATCCACTATGCCAAATCACCTCAGGAAGAAATCTCACAGGAGATCTTAGCTCAGCCAAAACGTGAGAATGATGTGGTCACCCAGCTTTCATTTGAAGACCTCCTGGGATCTGAGGAACTATGTCCTGAGACAGTTCAGTCTCTTTGAGAGCATCTCTAATTATTAGGAAAATCTTCTTTATAGAGTAGAAATCTGCCTCTGAGAAACTTCCACCCAAAAGGCATAGACTGAAGGTTGGATCTATCTGGAGGACAAGATTGTACCATATAGGCAGGAAATAGAGATGGCGGGGCTGAATGGGGAGAAGGAGAGCAGATCTGAGCTAAAGCTCAAGGTGGCTTGCCTTTTTGACTGTGGCATTTAGCCCTGGGAGTAGAGGAGAGAAGGCTCTTGGATCGGCCTCTTTATGAGAGGTTGGGTGGCATAGTGAATAAAGAACTGGACTTGGATCCAGGAAGATCTGGGTTTACCTCCTGCTTCAAACACATGCTGTTATCACAAGTCCGGGTAAGTCACTTGACCTTTTCTCCCAGTTCTCTTGGCATCTCTCTTAGACTCTAAGTTGCAGAGACTCTAAGTTTGTTAATAGAGGTGGGTTGTTCATCTAGGGAGTCCTCTATGCAAATGAAATCCACAGGTCTAGCCCATATCCATCATCCTTTGAGTAATTATATCAGTTAGGCAAAACCAGCATCCATATAGAGAGCATTCATCCACTTAACAACAAATGCTTGTTCTGATGGAAAATCTTTTTTTATAATTTGTGTGAAAGGAGTGCATAATCATCTAGCTTTTTTCCTCCCCCTTTAGGGTGTTCCCTTCTGATACAGTAATCTTTCTGTATCAGGAAGCCTGCAATTTGTATATTGAAACTGGCCTAGTTGACCTAGGTCATAATCAAGCTCCCTTCTATTTACAATGGTCAAAAAAAAGAACAAAGGAGTTTCTCTCCAGATATTTGCTCACTACTAGAGATATACATTATATATTCAAATACCTTGACATATTACTACAGAGAGCCACAAAAACTCACAACAGATGTGATGAAGGAAGAGGAGCACAAGATGACCATGAATGTAGAAGTCACTTTGAATCTTCAATTTCATCCCAGTCTATGATCTTTTGCAGTCCACACCAGTGATGTAATTTGTTCTGGAATCTCCCAAAATACGATGGTTCGTAGCCTCCAAAGATACATTCCCAATAGGTCATAGCATGATACCAGAGTAGCTATGACTTGGCCCCAAAGAGTAACCAATCAGAGAGTAAGAAGATGGGTTGCATCCCTCTTTCCCTTCTGGTTATACAATTGTAGGGTCTTTTTCCAACCCAGCCTTTCCACTCTATCTCCTCTGACTGAGTAAGCTCCTAACCCAGGCCTGTACAACATGCAGCCTGCCAAAGGATTTTGGGCAGCCCATGAAAAATGCAGAGAATGTAAAAGAAAGTGAAGACGTAAATAAAAGAAAGTAAAGACATAACAAGTCCTCTGTCTGTGCCACCTCCCCACCCCTCTCTAACCCACCTTTTACTAGTCACTATTGTGCCCATCATGTAACTCGGTGGGTGGGTTGCCACTGTGTACTCACTCCTGTTTATCATGTGACCTGCGGCAACCAACCATTGTCAGTCTGTCTCTAGTCTGAGAGGAGCGAGAGTTATCTTTTCGCTGTGTTTTCGGTCTACTGGCATTGTACACGGACAAAGTGAGTGAAGCCACGCCCCAACACAGCAGATGCCCAGTATGCAATGGGCAGCAACAACATGAGGGCTTCTTCCCCTTCCTCATGTACACTATAAAACTAATAAAAATGGAAATTGAAAAGATGAAATAATATTTGATCAAAGAGTCATCAGGGAGCTGCTAGAATTTATTGAGAAAGGGAGCTATTACTTATTATGACCTTGTGTAGCTGGCCAATCCAGCCGCCTTCCGAGTTACGTAAGTGTCTGGCGCTCTCTCCAAGGGCAGACACTCAGTGCAGTATTTCTTTGTACATGAGCAGTTGATGTGGAGATTTTTTGGTTCTAACATTAAAGTTTTTGGAGTGACTTTGTAAAATGGGTGATAAAAAGAAACAAAGATTGAATCAAAACATAGAGTGTTTAATCCAGAGTGGACAAACGAATACTTGTTTACTTACATGAGAGACAAAATGCTGTGCATTGTCTGCCGAGAAGTAATAGCTATTCTTAATGAATACAATCTTCGTCACTATTTCAAATCAAAACATCCTGACTTAAGCAAATTGGACACCAATGAAAAACAAACTAAAGCTTCCAAATTGTTGAAAAATCTCAATGGGGAATGTTTTTCAAGAAAATAAACTCAGAAAATGAGGCAGCTACTAAGGTTAGTTTTCAGATTTCTAAAGAAATAGATTTCAAACATGATTCCGGAGTATGATAAACTGATTGTTCACAAGTGTAATATGTCCTATTGACTAAATGCAAACAGTAAGAAAACCTGAAAAATGTATTGAAACTTGTACCATTTAGCAATTTTTAAAAACATTAATGTGATTTCATGATAAATAAAAAAATCTTAAGTAATGAGTGTAATTAATTAATATTAATTGAAATTTCCCTTTTTAAAATATATGGTTTATTTGCAAAATAGTTTAATCATTAATTATACCTTTACTTGGAAAATGAACTGCTGAAAACCTATCTGCAGCCTAAAGAAGTTTAACTTTAATCTAAGCTTAATTAATTTAAGCTTTATATTAAGCTTTATTTAAGCTTAAATTTAAGTTTAGTTTTAATTTTGGTCCCTACTTACTGCCAAGTTGTGTAGGTCTGTCCTAACGTCTCTTCTTCTGCTCTGGGCTTAGGTTTCTCTGGTTAACCCTAACACTAGCACACCAACATCCTGCAACCCATTACCTAAGCTGCAGCAGGCACCTTCTGGTGGCCTCTGTGCTCCCAGGATTGGCTTGCTACACAAGATAATAATAAATAATAGCTCCTCTTCTCAATAAATTCTAGCAGCTCCCTGTTGAATCTTTGATCAAGTATTATTTCATCTTTTCAGTTTCCATTTTTGTTAGTTTTATGATGTATATGATTATTACCTGTGTATGTACCTGTGTATATTTATAAGTATAGTAGGGTATAAGTAAATATAAATATATACTGATGGGGTGATCAAAAAAGTTTGGACACCACTTATCTAGAGGTTCTCCGGCATCAATGAATCTTTGGCATTACCATTAAACATAATTTTCAATCATTTGCCAGTTCATAATTGAAGGCCATTAACTGTGGACTACAAGCTTGTATTTTCCTCAGGTTTCCATACTCATTTTCTTCATTGATAGCTCCTTATACTAATATGAGGGTGTAGCTATCCCTGTCTCCAAGGAGCTCTGTTTACTCAAGCCACCAATGTCGATTTTTCATTCTTCTAAAAATATGTTTGATCATTAATATGTGGTAATTTGAACTATCAGTACCATGAATTAGCAGGGTGCTTTTCTCAGTGAACTGGAATGTTGTTTGTTGTTGTTATATTTGCTAAGCTCTCTAAAACCCTCAAATGAAATTCACTATATGAGTATGACTGGAATCTCTTTCTGTTAGCTTGGGTAGTATTTGTAAAATAAGAGAAAGTTCATTTCTCTCCATATTATAATAATGACATCATTATAAGTATACCTTCTCTTGCATCTTTGAAAGCTTCTTCAAAACACATTCGAAACGTTAGGTCCTAAAATGGCAGCTAGGTGGATAGAGTTCTGGGCTTGGAGTCAGAAAGACTCATCTTCATGAGTTCAAATTTGACCTTAAACACTTACTAGCTGTGTGACCTGGGCAAATCACCTAACCATGTTCGCCTCAGTTCCGATCTGTAAAATAAAACAGAAAGGGAAATGGCAAACCATTGCTGGGTCTTTGCCAAGAAAACCCCAAAATGGGGTCATGAAGAGTCTGACATGACTGAAAAAACCAAACAACAACAAAAGATGGCATATCATAAAAAGGCGTCTCTTTTATCAGAATTTCTAATAAAATTTCTGATGGTAGTTTCTTTCCTTTAAAAGAATGAAGCAAGATTTAATATTTGAGGAGGAGAGAGGAAGGAATCTTTCTCCAAACTGTTAATTACAGTTTATTAATGTTATAAGCTACATAATTTCAGGCTATAAAATGCTTCTGAAAATAATCTCAGTGACTATGCAAGCTTCTGTTTTGGTATTCTAAATATAAAGTTGCCAATTGTCTCAGTTCTGCGTTTCCTTTACATTTACTAGATGTATTGTGTATTTTAAAGTCTTTACCTCAAAGAAAGAATAATTCAGTAAGGTAAATATAATAGAAAATTACTTTTTGGAAATTGAGAACATGGTCTCCTGTCCTCTTACCATGCTGGTAACCCTTTCTCTGGATGTCTTCTAGCTTCTCAATGTCCCTCATAAGTGAAGCCTTGAATAAAATACTCTAGATATCATCTGACCAAGATGGTGTCTTCTGGGTCTGTCACCATTCTTATTCTGATCACTATTCAATACTTTTTTTTTAAACTATAAATCACATTAGCTTTTTTGGATCTCATGGCACCCTGTTAACTAGTAGAGGCTTGCAATCCTCTGATAACTCAGTTATTTTTATATGATCTTTCCTGAGTTTATTTTGTTCTAGTATTTTTATCTTTTATTGTCTATGCTTTCTTGTAAGTCTCTCCTTTCCGCCCTTCTCTTGTCTCTTTAAGCAAAGTTTCTACGTATCTAAAGCATCTGGCCCTTACCTCTCTCTTTTACTCTTACCTTTCTACTGTTACTCTTTCAGCCTAACTGCCCATACTGTGAAAATGTATATATCAATCAGCAAGCATTTATTAAACACTTACTGTTGTAGGATGTAGCTTGTAGTTCAGAGTTAATGGCCTTCAAAAACACTTGACCCTTCGAAATAGCCCTTGTCCTCAAGAAGCTTATATCCCAGCGGGGAAAACAAACATGTACATATATAAGTATATGCAACATAGATAAAGTTAGATGAAAGGTCATTTTGTGGAGGGGGAGGTAATAATAGCGGCTAGTAATTATATAACTTTAAAGTTTTCAAAGCCCTTTGCAAATATTATCTCATTTTAATCTCACAACACCCTGGAAGGTGGGTATTACTATTATCCCCATTTTACAGATAAGGAAACTGAGGCAGAGAGCAGTTAAGTGCGTTAGCAGTTGGAGAGATCAGAAAAGGTTTCATATAGAATGCTGTGCTGGAGCTGAGATATGAAGGAAACTAGGGATTCCGAGAAATCAGAATGAGGAAGTTTATACTTTTGATGTACTAGTTAATTTTATGCTGCTTGTTATAAACATTTTAAAGGCTCATCTGTATATTTATATTTCTCCTACAAACCCCTCCCCCCCAAAAAAATCTGAAATCAAAGCTGCTTTTTATTTGGCACATTAGATTGTTCTCTCCTCCTCTTGTGGGCTCATGGTCCTTGGTAGAAAAAGGGACCCACATCCTTTTTCTTAATTTTTATTTGTTTTCATTCTGGAGAGAGATAATTTATATATATATATATATATATATGCATATATATACATGCATATATATGACATATAATATACATCAGAACCCCAAAACGAGATTTTTTTATGAAACTGAATCTCCATTTAGCACTGCATGATTCAGTAGAAATATATGTATAATAAATTCTACATTACTTTCAAAACTGTCATGATTGTTTGTGATTCCTTCTGAACTTCCTTCTGTTCTTCTCTGTGGATTGTTTTTAAAGCACAGCCTTTTCTATAAAGACCAGAAGCCACATTGAAGAGCTTTGCATTTTTTTTTTGTATCTAAATGAAGCAGCTGTAATTTCACATTTGGGAAGCACTCATGACTCAGACGTAGGCCTTAGAGCTGGAAGAGGCATTAAAGATCACCTATACCTCATTTAATTTTATAGATGAAGAAAACTGAGGCCTAGAGAGAAGAAATTTCCCAGGGTCATCTGGGTAGTAAGTAGCAAACCTAAAATTCAAAGTGGATCACCTCACTGAAAATTCAGTGGTTTTTCTACTACTCTGTCAGGCCACCTGTTCTCCAAAATGGGTGATTTCTTCCATCCTGTCAGGACATGGGACTCCTACCCTCTTTCATCTTTCATTCATTCGTTTATTTAATAAGCATTAATTGAAGGCCTGTTCCGGCCATTACATTGTGCTCTGAGGAATACAAAAATTCAGGAGATCATACATGTAGCAAGTAAACAGAAACATGATTTAAACTGAGGCCTTCTAGACACCAAAGGCAGCATTCTTTCCAAGGCACTAAACTGCCTCTATGATGTACTGGTGAGATAAAGAGTATACATTGCAATACTCGGTATGGTAAAAAGTTGACTGGATTTGGAGTCAAGGATCTTAAGATTCAAAATGTACGTTTTAGATCTGGAGCCATAGACTGGGGTTTGAATTATACTTTTCTACCTTTGTGATATCTAAGCTAGCAACTTCCTCCTCTCTGTGCCTCAGTGTTTCCATCAGTAAAATAAGGGGCCTACTAAACCGCCCCCCCCCCCAAAATGCACTTTTGTCTGCCCTTAGCTCTAACCCTCACACCTTCTGCTCCTGGCCTTTTCTGGAGGTGGGGGGATAGCTGACCAGCTGTGACTGACCTATACAATCTCAAAGGGTCTTGGAGGTAGTCGGCTTTTCTACTTGGCTCCTTCCAGTCTCTCCTGCTCTGAGAACCAGGTCATCCCCTGACTCCTCGCCACCCTTTCTGCTCCCCAGGGAGGCTGGGCCGAGGAGTGTGTGTGTTGGGGTTGGGGGGGATAAGGAGCTCCCTGCCCTCACTGCACTGAGGCAACCCCCGTGCGTCTGCCCAGGTGAGCACACACGTGCCCTCCTGAGCCCTCTCAGGTGAGGACATTCAGCTCCCTCCCCCACTTCGGGTCAAATGCGCATGGAGCGGGCAGGTCGGGGTCAGGGCCGTAGTCTCTCTGGGCCATGGACGCGCAGCTGCTGCTCTCTCCGCCTGGCCCTTTACCTTTCCAGGCCACTCCCCGGGCTGAGGTGCTGGAGGAGGTGCTGAGGGAGCAGTTTGGGACCCGGCCCCAGTTAGCAGCCATCAGCCGGATGAAGAGGCAGCCGTCGGGCGCCTACACGTCCACCGAGGACTTGAAGGAGGTGCTGGAGAGGCGGCAGGTGGCCAACGCCAAGGAACGAGAGCGGGTGAGGGCTCTCCCGCTGGGCACCATGAGTCACCTCCTTCTCAGCCCTTCCCCGTCACCTCCTGCCGCCCCCCGCCCCCAGAATCAAGTCGTCAGTTTCTCATTTCCTTTCCCCGTCCTCCCTCTCCTCCCCTGTGCCATGGGGTGTAGTGAGGGTGATGGTCTCTGTGAGCCTAGGAAAGAGAAAGGGGGCTGGCTTCCTGGTGCCCCGCCCTTTCCACTTTTATTTGAGGTAGCTTAGAAGGGACAGAGCAGTCTGAAGCTAAGCTTCTCATTTCTATGACCAGCCTAGCCCTTCGATACCCAGAGCACCAGCCTCAGACTCCTCCGATAGAGTCATGGACATTGTCCCACTTTCCCGCATAAAGTCCTTGAATTTGTTTGTAACCTCTCAGTTGCTCACACATAGCTAGCTGTCCGAGTCTGTGACAACTCTCGCTTTGGGAATCTGAGAGGGCTCAGAAGTACCTCCCAAAGTCTGATATTTCCCAGAAATGCTGATAGATAACTGCTTATCTGGCTACCGGCCCCTGTCATCCCCACTTCTGAAGAACCCCTGTTACCATGGCTGGAGTATTTTGTTAGCTAGTTTAGGAAGAGTGGGAGGGAGAAGGGTGTGGGTGTGCAAATGCTTCCCAGAATTTCCTTGGAAATAGTTTACTGTGTGGGCTTTTCTTTCTTTCTTTTTTTTTTTTTTTTTAAGTTTCTCAGCCCACAGAGATTTTCACTTAATGCTTACTCTGATTATGGAGCTGCTAACATTCTGATAGCCTACTGGGTGTGTTTTCTGCCATAACTCTCCTATACTCTCTAATTTCCCCCCCCCCCCCCCCAGCAAACACTCAATGAGACTGAATAGACTATTATATTTCTTTTTATGGCAATAAGTAATCCTGTGGCATCAATATAGCTCCCTACCAAATCTTATGGGGGCGAATGAGAATGGACATTTTTCTAACCAAGTTGTTTCTTTAACCTGTCTGGAGTACCTGGTCTGAAAACAAAAAGGTCCCCCTAAGTAAGGTTTGGCAGTGGGATACAGCATTATCCCAAGGTCGAAATCCTTGGAGGATTAGCATGGTCTGATAGTCATGTTCAGTCACTTATAAATTTTATGTCATACCCCAGGGGCCATGTCGTTTTCCTGTGTCTGTTTGAACAGCTTATCTGGAAATGGTCATATTAACTTTCAAACAGCACTTACAGATAAGTTATCTGGGTTAGACATTAAAAGCTATGAGAGCTTGGGTGGCCTCTGCTACAAACGGGTTTGACACCCAGATGCTTGCTCAATCTGCTTCCCTTTTTTTTTTTTTTAAAGCAATCATTTTCATTAGTTCTAGAGAAGCTCCATTCCCACCCCACTTTGGAAAGGAGGAAGAGTGGGGTGAGAGGTAGACCAAAAAAACATTCCCTTCTTGTCTGGGGATAGGCCTACTAAGGAGAGTATGATAATTATTGAATATCAATAATAAACATTTATTAAGTGCCTACTATGTGCTAGGCATTGTGCTAAGTGCTGGGGATACAAAAAGAGGCAAAAGATGGTCCCCGCCCTCAAGGAGCTTACAATTATATCTGAAGCTATCAGGGGAAAAGAAAAACTTAATTTTCAATAAACTAGGTTTTGTCGTCTTAGGGTTGCTGTGGTTCCATCAGTATAGATAACTCCAAGTGTGGAAATTCCTTCTGACCAAAGAAGATAGGAAACTACTCTGTAACCTAGAAGTTACCTATGGTACTTAGAGGTCCAGTAATTTGCCTGTGGTGTAACAGCCAGAGGGAGAACTTAAAACCAGATTTTCCTGACTCTAAGACTGGCCCCCTAAGATCTGTGCCAAACTTCTGCTCTCAACTACAACTTAAGTTATAAATGTTTTTAGGGGAAAATATAAAAGAAAAAGAAGGACTTGAGAAGAAGCTGAAGGATCAGGTTGGAATATTGAAAAAGGTGAATTTTAAAAAGCTCCATCTATGGTTTTTCTAGTGTGGAATAGGATTCTCTGATTTCAGAATGAGTCCCTGCTTTTGGACAGGAAGATCTTGTGGTCTGAAGCAGATGTTTTACCACGCTATCATAGCTTATTTAAGAAAACCTTTAAAATATCTCCTATCTGTTGCAGTTTGGGGTGCTGGGAGCCCTGAAAGAGTATGAGGGCAGTGGGGGTCTGCCTCAAAAGAATTCCACCACTCAAGCCTTCCAGTCAAAGTAGAGAATTTGTCATGCCAATGGGAGTGGGGAGATTCTAAGAATTTATGAAATTTAATGGGATAAGATTGGTACTTCTATACAATGAAAGACTGTGGGAAGATCTTGATGGGATTAAGGAGTGGTGAATAGCCTGGGATGGGCCAGGTGCTGACAATGAAAGGAGTTAAGTGGTCAGAGAGCCATCCAGTTAAAAGAATTATTGATTAGGTAGAAATGAGTGGCAAAGTTTAGGAGCTGAGTTGCATTCAAAGACATGGCCTTTTCCTTTTAGGGGTCCAGCGTGAATCCCATAACCCCATCACTGTCCTCTGATTTGGTATTCACCAAGTACACGTTTGGTCTATAATTTGATCTGTCGAGTGGACCTACTGACCAAGAGAGTAGATATAAATGCTCTGAGTGCCTTTCAACTTTTGGTTCCAATTCCTGATTTCCCCCTAATAGCATATACTTTATTTGAGGCCTATATCTTTGTGCTTTTAATCAGGATTAATTATTAGATGAGCTGCTAATCCTGGTTTTAAACTTTTTATTCTGGTTTATGTACTATTCCAATAGGCTCTGAAGACAAAAAATATTGAAAATACTCAAGCTCCAAGTGGTTTTTTTTCCTTTCTCCCACAGACCTCATATAATGCTTTATTTTGTACTTCTCTGAAATATTCTAAAAGTAAGGCCAGACTCACATCTCAAAAAGTTTTGCTCTCACATATATATATATATATGTGAATATATATATATATATATATGTGAATATATATATATATATATATATATATATATATATATATATGAATGGAAGGTAGGAATGTGACTAGGTTAGTATGAGAGACAAAGGCCTTGTACCCCAACCCTCTACCCCCATCCCTGGATTTAGCTTCGCTACTGTGCTAACTAATCCAAATGAGAGAATAGAAAGTGTCTTGGAATTGAGAAAATTCAAGACCCTGAACCTTACATACTATGGCACTTGTTAGACAAATAGCCCCTTCGTGCCTTATGATTTAACCTACTCTAGCCTTCGGAGAGTAAAAATGTGGTATATGGTAGCTTTGCCTTAAGTTAGAATGATGTTGCCCCCTAGGAAGTTCAATTTAAAAGAGAAACATGAGACTGTAGGCACTAGGTATTTGGCTAGGAATGTATTTGCCGTTTCTTATAAAGAGGTAAAAATCTCCTGCTAGAGATGAGAGGCTGCCTAGTCAAGACTATGAAAATTGAGTTAAAACTGACCATTCCATAAAGGAAAAAGTCGAAGTTGTCTCTTCTCTTCTCCCCTCCCCCCCAAGATAGATTCTTGCTGGACTATGGTTGAGTGAAGGACTACTTTTTTTTTTTTTTTTTTTTTGAAGCCTCAGGGCTTTAACCTAAAAGAGTATAACAGAGCTCATTCTTTTCTTGAAGAGAACTTTTTAGCCAGGGATTTTTAGCCAAACAAAGAAGCTCAGAGAAGAGAGACTCTATAGTTATGTACCCACCATGCCTTGTAGTTTCTGGCAGATATGAAGTGACAAATGAAGGTTATATGTCGAGGGGCACCTGCCAGTATGAGCTATACTCCTAGTGGGAAAGTATATCATTAGAAAATGTCAATGGCTTTGCCTCTTGGAAGGTATGAATTGCCCTTCCATACACGTATTTCATATACATTCTTGCATGAATGCCCATGAAAACATGTTAGTCTGTTTTCTATATGTCATTAAATGACATACGTGGGTTAATCATGTGTCCTAATTGATGCTTAAAAGTAAACATATCAGTGAGGAATAGCTTGAACCGTGAGTATCCTTGTCTGAGGGACCACTATTCAAGCTGAGGGGTGCCCCTAGGTACTACATATAGTATTGTTAGCCGTTTGTGATTTATACTCCCATTTTAGTCTGTAAGTTTCGTGAGCTCAGGAATCATGTTATCTCAACTTTGTGCTTCAGCCAGAAGAAGACTCTGTATGTAGTAAATACTTAACGTCTGAATTGTTTTCTAGATAAAAAATCTGAATCGTGGATTTTCCAAATTGAAGGCCATTGTGCCACTCCTTCCCAAAGACAGGAAGCCCAATAAAGTTGACATTCTTAAAACTGCAACCGAATATATTCGCCTTCTCCGTGAGATTTTAGAAGATACCAAAGACTTTGAGGTAAAGGTATGACAATCTCAAAATGACTAAGACTTCATTATCATTTTCTCCCTCAATTAAATTCCACTTCCAAGCTATGTTTCTTTTAAAAAATTAGATATAGTCTATTTGCGGATTGCCTTCTTTCATCTCCTGTTTGCCTTCCTGTCACTCTCTCCACACCCAGGGCTAGATGGGAACATGGGTTCATACCAGGATAAAGATGAGCACAATTTATGATGGGTAGAATTTTAGGGGAAATAGGAAATCTTTTTATCTCTTAATTTTCCACTAGAAGAAACAGTGATTTTTGCCCTGAGGCTATGGAGCTCCTTAATAGCAGAGACAGGATTAGAAGGGAAGCTATGTGGTATGGTGGATAGAGTGCTAGGTTTGGAATCAGGAAGACTCATCTTGCTGAGTTCAAATCTGGCCCCAGATACTTAGCAGCTGTGTTACCCTGGGCAAGTCACTTAACCGTTTCCCTCAGTTTCCTCTTCTGTAAAATCAGCTGGAGAAGGAAATGGCAAACCACCTCAGTGTCTTTACCAAGAAAACTGCAAAATGGGGCCGTGAAGAGTGAGACAAAATTGAACAATCAATTTTTTTTTTTTTACATTTTTGGTATCTTAACAAGAGGTAAAATATGCAAAATTTATGTTAAAGGTTTTCTTCCCAAATTAGCCTCTGCTGGGAATGAATTGCATCTCTGGTTCCTGGCCTACTTCCTTCATGATACATACTAGGAAGGAATAATGATTTTGGAGTCAAAGCCTGAATTTGCGTTTTTGTAACTTCTAGTCATCGTTCCTGATTTTGCCTTATGGGGCCAGACAGAAAAAGTCTAAACCCTCTTCCATATAGCAGCCCTTCACAAACTTGAACACCGTTACCAGGCCTCCCCTCCTTCCAGCTCTTTCACCTGCTCCTTCTGCGCCATGAACACAAGTCCCTTCATGGCCCTGGTTGCCCTCTTCTGAATGCTTTTTACTTTATTATTGTGCTTCTTAAATGAGGCGGCCCAGAACTGAAAACAATGATGCCATGCTGCTCTTGGAAACTGATACTCTCAATGCAGCCCAAGACCACATTAGCTTTTATGATCACCCTATCACGTCGCTGATTCATAATGAGGTTCCAATCCACTAAAACATCTCGATAATTTTCCCCTAGATAAACAGTAACCAACCATGCCTCCACCACCCTGTATTGTAAAAGTATATTAGTTATAAGACTGCATTTTATTCCAAATGATTTTCATTTTATCAGATTTAGCCTCAAATCATCTAACTCTGAGAATGCTATCATAGAGGCAGTTAGGTGGAGCAGTGGGTAGAATGCTGGATCTCATGAAGACCTGAATTCAAATTCAGCCTCAGACACTTATCAGCTGTGTTACTGGGCAAGTCACTTAACTTTTGCCTCAGTTTCCTCATCTGTAAAGTGGGGATAATAAATTGAGGATAAAATGATATAAGGTTTGCAAAGCATTTTACAAATATTAAGGTACTACATAAATGCTAGCTATTATTATTTATTGGTCATTAATTTAAAATGAAATGGAAGTTTGAGGAAGTGTTGCTAGCTCTACTCTTGAACTGGTGAAAATTCAGAATTGAGGAAGAGCCACTAGCTGGCTCCTGATCTGGGTCCTGCTAGTGCTATATAATTAATAGCTTAGTGCGAGGCTTTCCTCAGCCTTGTGGCACAGTCTAAAACAGTCTTTTCCTAATGTCTAATTCACAGCAGTAGAGAAACCCGAGAGAACTAGGTAAGTGGCCAGTCCTAGGGACCGTTCTCTTGGCTCTTCCATGCCCAAAGGACCCAAAATCACTGCTTCACTAAACCAGCCTTGCACTCAAATGCCTTGTAAAGAATAATTCTTCAATATTTCCACACTAGCATAGTAAACTGATTGGTTGGCATGAGTTGGCACGTTTGCTGAGCCAGAAAGATTGAAAGAGCAGCTTCTCCTGGCCTCTCTTCTTTGCTCACCTTCCTTGGTTTTGTGATCTGCTTATTGTCGAGGACCAATTACTTTCCTCTGAGAAAAGAAGACTAGTTAGGAGGCTGTCCATGGTCTATGTGTTGAGTGATAAGGGCCTGACATAAGTTGGTGGCAAGAGGAAGGGGAGAATTAAAAAGTGTCCTACATTTGGTGTTAAAGAATCTGGGTTCAAATCCTTGCCTGAAATGACAAAGTATGTCATTTCCCTTCTTTAGGCACCCCCAGGGGTGGGGAACCTGTGGCCTCAAGTCCACATGTGACCCTCTAGGTCTTCAAGTATGGCCCTTTGACTGAATCCAAATTTCACAGAACAAATCCCCTTAATAAAAGAATCTGTCTGGTAAAAACTTGGACTCGGTTGAAAGGCTGCACTTGGATTCAGTCAAAGGGCCACACTTGAGGACCTAGGAGGCCACAGATTCCCTACTCCAGCAGCCTATGAAATATTCCACAGAAGCTTGCAGCAGGATTTTTACTTTCTATCACCTACATTCTTTGTACTATGATAATGAATGTAACGAATGACTTACTTCCACTGTCAAACAAGTTAGTCCCTTTAAAGTACATAGCATATTTTGCTGTGTTGTTTTTTAGTTGTCTGACTTTTTGTGACCCCATTTGGGATTTTCTTGACAAGAATACTGCAGTGGTTTGCCATTTCCTTCTTCAGCTCATTTTACAGATGAGAAACTGAGGCAAACAGGATTAAGTGACTTGCCCAGGGCCACACAGCTAGGAAGTGTCTGAGGCCAAATTTGAACTCATGGAAGAAGAATCTTTCTGATTCCATGCCCAATGCTCTATCCACTTTGCCACCTAGCAGCCCACATTGCAGATATTATACTGTCTATATTAGGGTAGGGAGGAGGGGAGGCATCTTTTTAAGTAATCCACTTGGTATACTTTCATTGTGCTTTAGATTCAAAGAGGAAAATGGATTCGTTTGGTTGATTTTGTTTGGTTTTTTTTTTTGTGTGTGTGTGGCCAGTAAAGATGACCAAAAAATGGCCTGTGGAGTATTGATTCCTGATTCCTTGGACAGTCTTTTGTATGCAAACCTGATATTTCTCCTCTCTTGAACAATATTTGTTTCAGTGGATATTTATTATCATTTACATTACATAAGTCCTCTTGTAAGGTGGTTGGGGTTTAAAAATGAATATATCTGCTTATATGCCATATTGCCCCCTCCCCAACAATGGAATGTTAATTCCTCGAGGGGAGGGACTGGGTTTTGTTGTCTATTCCCAGTACCTTGCTCATAGTGGGCATGTAGTAAGCTATTGGATTGGAAAGGGTTATCCTTGCTGTAGGCACTTATAATCTAGTAGAAGATAGCGTAGAGAAGTAGGGATAGATATAATCAGTTAAATTTAATGGAACTGGATTATGGCAGGCCTTGAATGTCAGCTAGAAGGGTTACCGCTTGATTGTGGAGGAAATACTGAAAGTTTCCTAAGAAGGACGGAAGCATTTCAACAAAGACAATTTGTGTTGCATTTGAATCTGAACTTCACATTTCCATAGGGTTGGAGTCAATTACCATATTTTAGATAATTGCAACTTTAAATAGTATGAATTCAGATAAATGGACATTTCAGAGGGTTCATTATTTGCACTAGTTGGGACCTAGACAGTATGGCAGGCAAGATAAAATAGGTATGCAAATAATGTTAACATAGCATAAAAAGAGATTACAATAAAATAAAATGTTAATGGGAATTGAGCAGATGAGAAGAGTTTATGTCAGAAGCTTCACTGAAGCGGTAGTTTGAATTAGATCTTGAAGGCTATTACTCACAAACTGATCTGATCATACATTCTTTCCTGAAAACAAGCAAAAAAAACCTCCAATGGGTCTCATTACCCATAAAATAAAATCCAAACTCCTTGCCATCCATTACTTGTTTCTCGTACATCCTATTTTTTTCTTTGGAACCAGACCCATGATTTCATCAGCACATGGAGCTCCTGATGAGAAATTTCCTGTACTAATACAGATCAATTGGTAAACATTTATTGCGTACCTCCTATGTGGCAGGCACTGGCCTAAACACTGCAGAGACGAATATAAAAAAAGACAGTCCCTGCTCTCAAGGAGCTTACAATCTAATGGGCAAAGACCACAAATGGAAGCTGTAAAGCGGGGTGGACTTGGAAGCATGGTGGAGAAAGTCAGAAATCCCAAAGTAGATCAGTACAGCCTATGCTCTGTTTTGAGTCCTTTTCTCTTTTCATTCTGTATTATCTTACTTGGTGATATCATCAACCCCCATGGGTTCAATTGTCATCTCCATGAAGGCGATTTCCCCAATTTATATATTCAGCTCTGGCCTCCCTAGTCTCAGCTCTAGTCCCTTATCACTAACTGCCTTTTGGCCATCTCAAACGAGATATTCCAAAAGCACCTTGAACTTAACACGTCCAAAACAACTCGTTATATTTGCTTCCAAACCCTCCTCTCTCCCCAGTATCCCTATTACTCTTAAAGAAAGCATCCATTCCCCTTCCTAGTCTTCTTGGATCCAAATCTTGGCATTATCCTGAACTCCTCACATTCATTCCACGTATCCAGGCCATTGCCAAATCTCTTCATTTGTACTTTCATGATGTCTCTTGTATGTGCCCCCTTCTCTCCATTCACACGGCTGCTATTCTAGTTCATGCCCCCATCACCTCTTGCTGGACTATTGGAATAGTTTCATGACTGGTCCCTCTGCCTCAAGACTTTCCCTTACTCCAAGCTGTCATCCACTCAGCTGAATGATTGTGATTGTTCTAAAGCCTAAGTCTGACCTTGTCACCATTTCTCCTTCACCCTGCAATGAGTTCTAGCATTTCCCTGTTAATCTAGGATCAAATATAAAGTCCTCTTTGGGGGTGTTTATGGTGCTTCATAATCTAGCTTCTTCTTGCCTTGTATTTTATCCTCCATACTCTCTATCTCTCTATGGTCTAGCTCCATTGGCCTTCTCTGTGTTTGTCAAACATTTGGCATCTCTGTGCCTTTGCTTTGGCTGTTCTCCCTTCCTGGAATGCTCTGCCCCCTTACTTGCAGTTCTGGCCTCTTTAAAGATAATAGGCCTTTTCCAGTACTTTACCCCTACCCCTCAATTCCCAGCTACTAGTTGCCTTCCCTTTGGGATTACCTTCTAGCCACTCTGGATCTCTCTTATATGTACTTATATGTTGTCTCTCCCATTAGACTGAACTTCTTGAGGGCAGGGACTGTTCTTTCCTTTCTTTGTATCTTTGGCACTTACTGAAATGCCCGGTGCATAGTAAACTGATCATAAATGCTTGTTGACTAGCTATACATCTTGTAGGACTAAAAAGTCACCTGAGGTTAAGTGCCTTGTCTATGGTCACCAAGCAAGGAGACACAACAGAAACAGGACTTGAATCTCTAGACAACACTGTCCCCTACACCATGTTACCATTTCTGAAATAGTCATACCTTGGCTTATTCCTTTTTCTAGAAATTCTCATTCACCTCTACCTGTCTAAATCTCAGATATCCTTTATAGACCAGCAGGCTTTAATGAAGCCTTCCCACATAGGAATAGCCCCCAATGCCCCAAATGATAGTTTCCATTCCATTTTACTTAATTTTTCCTACATAGACAAACATTTATCAACCATGTATTATGTGCCGGGTGGCACAGTGGATAGAGTGCTGGGCCTGGAGTTGGTAAGACCTGAGTTCAGATCTAGCCTCAGACACTAGCTATGTGTCCCTGGACAAGTCACTTAACCCTGTTTGCCTCAGTTTCCTCATCTGTCAAATGAGCTGGAGAAGAAAATGGCAAACCACTCCAGTATCTTTGCCAAAAAAAAAAACCCAAGTGGGGTCACAAAGAGTCATACACAACTGAAACAACTAACGACAGCAATTATGTTCAGGGCATTGGGCTGGTGAAACAAACACAAAAAACAATCCCTGACCTCAAGGAGTATATGTTCTTCTAAGGGGACATATGGTACACACAGTAAGGTATACTACAAGGTAATTTGGAAGGGGGAGAATACTAGTGAAACTGGGAGGATCAGGGAAGGCTTCATGGGGGACAATCTGCATGAGGGTTTGGGGAGAGGAGGTTGAATGATCAATTCAAGGAATAGCTTGAGGACAAGTTTTACACAATCTTCACATTCCAGTTAAGGAATGTGGAATAGGCAGGAAAAGCAGGTTGTATCTAAATTGTCAAAAAGTCTTACCAGTCTAAGGCATTTGTAATTTATCCTCCAGGGAGTGATAGTTTTTGAGTGAGGGTAGGAAGAGATGTGGTTAGATTTGTCTCTTAAGGAAATCCACTTTCACAGAACTGGCAAAAGGAGTTCAAGAAGGGACCGATTAGGATGCAATTGTATAAGTCCAGCTGAGGTCTGAACTAGGATGGTGGCCATGTGAATGAATAGAAGATAGGCGCATACAACTGATTTGATACAGGGGATGAGTGGAGAGGAAAGGCTAACACAATGATTGGGTATATGAGAGGATGATGGTACCCTAAAAAAAACCAGGAAATGTTTTCATCTAGGCAAAAAAAATCTCTTGATTGTATTATGGTGGTTTTTGTACCTATCATCTCCCTTATCACATTGTAAGTCTAGTAGAGGTATGCAAGATGAACTGGAGAAGAGAGATTAAACAAGTAGTTATGAGGTTAATGCAGTGGTCTAGGCAAGAAGTAATGAGGAACTAGGATTTTTGTGGTGGGAGTAGAAAGGAAGGATGGGTTGGGGAAAGATTACAAAAGCAGACTTGATAATACTTGTAAATACATGTGTAAAGAGGAGGAAGAATAAAAAGACAACTGGCAGGTTGGTGACCTAAAGAAGACAGGAAAAAGAGTTGGTGTGTGTAAGGTGAATTTGGTTCCAAACATATTAAGCTTGAGATGCCACTGAATGTTCTGGAGATGACTGGTAGGCAGTGTGTCTGGAGCTTGCAAGAAAAGATAGAATGAGGTGGGTTTTTTATGCTATTGTAGTCATTTCTTTGTGAGATGGCAAGTGCCAAAACAAGGATATGTATAGAAATGTGATAGAAAGGAGAAATTAAACAAATTTCAAAGAAATAAAAGAAAATTACTTGAGAATTGCTTGGATGGGGATGGAGGAGAAAGAGTGAAGGACAAATCAAAGATAACTTTTCCAAAGTAGAAAAATGGCATCACAGCTGACAAATGGGAAGTTGGGAGGGACAGCCAGTTTTGAGAGTGTGGAGGTGATAGTTTCAATTTCAAACATGTTTAGTTTGAAGTTATAGGTAACTGTTCTAGAATGTACTTGGGGATTTGGATATTCTCTATATAGAGATGATTTCTGATGGCATAAGAACGGATCGTCTCTCTGAAGGAGAAACAACGAGAGAATTGCTCTTTGGGAATATCCTATGGGCAAGAAAATTCAATTCAGGGTAACAAACATTTATACTAATTATATGCAACGCACCATAAAAAGACAAGTTAAGATAAGGTCTTTTCCTTAAAGAAGCTGGGAAAGAAAGAAGTGCATTGGGTTTGTAGTTAGAGAACCTGCATTGAAATAAATATTGGCTCCGCTTGCCATCTACGTGATCTTGAATGAGTCATTTTAACTCTTCTAGCCAGAGAAGGGAGAATTTCCTAAGCAATGAAGTCTTGAAACCTACCCCCCCCCCATATAAAAACAGGAATTTGTTAGGCAGTACCAGCCTAGGGGTTTGGCACGTATTTCCAAATTTGGGGGTATAGAGATCCAGCCTTCTATCAAAAGGAAAACTTCCTGGGTTTAAATGCCTTTTGCTGAGAGAAAAGTATTCTTTTGCATGTGACTCCCAGACTCAGAGGTAAGGAACTTGGGTCATAATATAGAGGAGCAGTGGAAATAGACTTTTTACTCTGTTATATTGTTATATTATCATATATTATTATATTGTTATAGCGAATTGTTTGGACAGCGTGGGTCTGATGGGAAGTGGGGTGCTATATATCTAGCAGCCTCAAGCGTGTGATCCTTGCAGGGGTGTTTAAATCCCTCAGAGATTCTCTAGCTGAAAGCAGGACACATTGGAACGTCGCCTTATTGCCTGCCAGCCACCCCAAGATGGCCTTCTGAGGGGAGTCTGAAAGTGGGGCAGTGATATGAATTTGGAGGATTCTACAACCTAGTAGAAAGTAGGATCATGTGAGTGAGAAGAAGATTGTATAGATTTTTCACATGGCCTATTGTGAGTCCTTTTATATCTTTGCATTTTCTGTGGGATATAGAATCAAAGTGTCCTATACCTTATGTATGCATTTTTAGACTGTGCTTATAGATAATCTAAAGGACCCCTTTACACACATTTGCAAATACTTAGGCACACAGATCTATATTCTGAGATTTCCCAGAGTTATCTCTGTAAAGGGGCATAACAAGAATCCAGTTAATGTAAGTTTGAAGTTTCAGGCATGGACTACAAAAAGGAAGGACACAGATGAAGAAGTTCCATGAGTCCAAAAAGGTAGAAGAGATCACTTCTGCCCAAAGGGCTCATAGAAGACTTAGTGGAAGAGATAGCTTTAAAGGATAAATAAGATTTGGTCAGGTAAAGACACAAACAAAAGCACTCAGGAGGATGGGGGAAATTATTTTAATAAAAGGGATGATATGAATGAAGACATTAAAAAAGGAAAACTAAGTTGAGAGAATTCTGAGTAGTCCATTTTGGCTAGAATATGGAGTATTTAATAGAGTAGTATGAGATAGAAGGCTGGGAAGGTAGCTAGTAGCCAAATTATGAAGGGACTTGAATGCCAATTTAGAGTTGGACATTTTTTTCTTAGATATTAGGGAATTAATGGAAAGTTTTTGATCAGCAAAGGTGATCAAATGGTCAGAATGCTATGTACATCAGAAAGATTAAACTGTTATCAGTGAAGAAGGTAGATTAGCAGGGCAGAAAAGACTGGAGAAAGGGAGGTAAGCTGTTGCTGCAGTACTGCAGATCAGAGGTAATGAAAAATTGAATTAAGAGGGTGGCAGCCAGACTGGAAAAGAAGGCATGAATTAGAAAATTGAGCGAGGGGTCAATGGACCTGATGCATTCCTATATTTCAAGAGTAATTAATTGGAAATGATCATACTATTTAAAATATGGATGGTAAGATAATGGAAAGGTTTAGGTAGAGAAGACAATGAAGAATTTGGTTTGGGACATGTTGACATGTTTTAGAGCTTGAGCTGTACCAAATGGACATCCAAGTAAAGATGTCTAGTAAGCAAAAGGAAAAGCAGGTCTGTAACATGAAAGGACATTTGGGGATAGTGATACAGACTTATGAGTCATCTTCATCTAGGTAATAATATAAGATATTGGAATGGATAAGATCACCAAGAGGTTAGAGTATATATAAATGAGAATGCAATCAAGGACAAGGCTTATTTTAGGGTGTGGGAGGAAGAAAAGGAGACAAAGGAGGTAAAAAGGAACTATTGGGGAGAGAGAGAGAACGTGATCAAGAGTGTTGTGTTAAAAGAAGCCAAGTGGAGAAAAAATATCAAGAAAGAGAGGGGGGTGGTCAATGGTGTCGAATATTGTGAAGATATCCAGAGGATTACAACCAAGAAAAGACAATTGGATTTCACAACAAGGTGATAGTCCGTGACCCAGAAAGGTTTCTATAGAATTGAAACAGAAGCCAGAATAGGCTTCTTTCCCCTCTGACCTTTTTCCTACAATTGCCAAAGTGATGCTTCTAACATACAGAACTGACTGTGTCATTTCCCTGCTTAGTCCCTCACTCTTGCTTCTCAGATGAAATAACTCCTTAGTCTATCATTTAAGAAGGCCTACAATCTAGCTCCAATTTACCTTTTATAGTTTTATTTCCCATTAATCACTTTGAGGCCTGCTAAGTTCCATCCAAATGGACCATTAGCTGACTAGTTCCCTAGTCACAGTCCTTGATCTCTTGTACTACATAACCATGTACAAGCTAGATGCCTAGAACAGACTGTTTCCTCATCTCTACCTTTAAAAATCCTTCTCTTCAAGGCAAAACTCATTTGCCATCTCTTCCATGAAGCCTTCATGAACCTTCATAGATATTAGCTCCCTCTCTCCCCATCTCCTTCTCTGCCTTTAAGCTTTGATTTTTTTTTTTACTTGTCTGATTATATATGTTATCCTCCCAATCCTCCTTAAAGGCAGAGACTATTTTGTCTTTCTCGGTACCTTAGTAGACCTTTAATGAATATTCATTAAATTGAGTCAGATTATACCAGATGACCTTTGAGATCCCTTTGAGGATATGAAACTTCAAGATCAGTCTGTCATTTTGCTTCCAGATTTCAAGAAAGAGAAATAGAAAGATGACATGAAATGTAATTAAGTTTTTTTTTTGAAAGGATGGCAGATTGGAGTATATTTGAAATCAAAAAGGAAGAGCCAGTAAAGAAGGAGAATTTGGGGCTGCTGGAAAAGGAGAAAAGTCAAGGTTGAATTTAACAACTGGAGAGTTTATGATTAAAAATACTCAGACTATGTATCAGAACACACGAATTTAGCTTTCTGTTTACTTTTTTGCTCTAATCAGATTCATAGGAACATTGATTCTATGGTGAAGTCAGATGGGTAATTATACTGACTAAATTAAACAATTTGGCTCTAACGTGATATAACTAGCTGCATGTGGGTAGGCAGTTATATTCTAATTTTCTTTGATTCAGGCTAAATCTTAAGTGGAAGGGCTCTCGTAGTCTGTGGCAAACCTTTAAAAATAATGTTATCTGTCCCACACAGTGTTGAACTTTAATGCAGTAGCAGATGTCTAGAAAAAATGTTACTAGTTTGCAGAGCAGCCAGTGTAAATGTCCTTAAACTTTTTGTTTTCGTCTCTAGTATCACTAAGCCTTCAAATATTCTCCTTAAAATCTTTATAGGCAACATAATGAGATTCATCAGTTAAAACTCAATCAAACAAAAAAGCATTTATTAAATGCCTATTGGGTTTGACACTGTGCTAAGTGCTATAGAGACAAAGTAAAAGCAAAAAATAGTCTTTGCCTTTGAGGATCTTATGCTCTAATGGGAGAGACAATGTATGTACATAAATTGGTATATATAAAATGTCTGAGAAAATGGAAGAGGTGTGTGTGTATGTATATGTATATAGTATATGTATAAATATGCATGAGTGTATATAGAGAGTAAATGTTTCTATGTGTACACATATGCATACGTGTATGTGTGTATATATATGTACACACAATAAATACATATATAATACTGCCCCTTTCAAATGATAGCAGTTTGCTGAAAATTGATCTTCTTGTGGAATAAAATCTCTCAATGTTTAAGAGAAACATAGACTGTTCTGAGGATTAGAGAACTGTCCTTCAGATGAATGTACTGAAAGGCTTTATTTGAAGGTCGAGCAATGAGTGAGGTAATGATGGCTTCAGCATGTTGTCCATTAGCTCATTTGCATGTGACCATTTTTAGACCTTTAAATGTCACAACTGACAAAATTATAGCTCATAACTGTTTGAGGACTTGGACTGTTGGAGTCATACTTGACAGGTAGATTTTTCTTTCTAATTTTACCGCATACAGATGAGTCGCGGTCTAAAAAGAGTCACTAATTTTGAGGCATTGGAAGATCTAAGAGCCACAGGAGAAGCTATAAGGAGAGAGAAGTAGTAAGGGATTGTAAATTGAGCACTGGAGGAGTCACAAGAAGCCAAGGACAGAAGACAGATGGTTTTCGGCTGAGCTCCCTGATTCTTCAGTTGCTTTGCTGGGAACATGCTGATTAGAAGAAAAGTATTGCTTTGTTGACTGGCTAGATAAAGGTTGAAGCAGCTGCCCAAAGCAAATAGCAATGGAATTGAAGCCTGCTGCTCTGTGAAGAATTTTTGGTGCCTTATTGCTCTCATGTCATCTACAGCCCGAGAGAGAAAAGGTGCCTGTGTGGTTCTGGGCTCTTTGATTTTGAGAGGGGCGGGGGAAGTAACAGACTTAGTCTGTTTTGCTCGGCTTGGAGCTTATTGGACAAAATATAGGGTGACATTTGCAAATCTGAAGGAGCATGGCTGTTCTTTGACTTAAGTAAGTGGCTTGTGACTGAAAGAGCACGACATTTTTCTCAGCATCTGTTAAGGGGGTCTGGGGATGAAAAGAGCTTGTCGCTGCTTGATTTGCTCAAAAGCTGGAGAGGAATGGCTTTGTTCAGCAGTAGAGTGGTGAGAAACCAAAGAGTATCGGTGTTTTATATATAGATAGAAGTAGATTGCGTGGGTGCATATTATTCCTAGGGTAAAAAGGGTGTAAGACCTACCATCCAGAGTTGTGAGTTGACTCAGGCTGATGGGTTTTCTCTACTTTTGTGACTCTCTGCTAAGTTTTTATATATGTTCCCGCTCTTTTGTGGACTGTGTGCATTGATGGGACAATGTGACCTAGATTTATGTGTAGATAGTGCTTTGATCTTGCTTTTGCATTTTTTTGAATAAATGTTATGGTTATTCTTTTCTCTTGTCATTTAGTTTATAAATGTTTTCCGTTTGAGTTAAAAGTCTCATGGTGACTGATTTCATGTAAATGGGAAGTGCACCAATGGGGGCGCAGGAGCTATAATGACAACTAGTAGGAGTGTATTCTCTTCTCTTCCCCCACCCCCATACATACATACACATATATCAGGGTTACCCCAGGACCCAAGAGGTAGTTGCAAGTTGTATCGGTATAATATACTTCTTCCCATTTCCTCCTCCCCTCAGAACTCCAGACCTATCAGCATAAGTATAGGCTAGAACAGGGCTGTATAACCCTTAGGTTTTTATTGAAACAATAGACAATATATTTTGATTTGCCATTTTAATGAGAGCTCTGCATAGCTCGGCTTCATTTACTAAAGCATTTATGTAAGTTTCTATGCTTGTAGGTGGGCTGCATAGCACTTTGGATAGCCCTGGGCTAGAACAAGCCAGCTTAGAGAATAAGAAAGGAGGGGTCCATTTGACATAAAACATACATGCACATATGTATATTACATACTTTTCCATAAACATAAATATATATTAACATTAGTGTATTTGTATCTTTGTACATCTGCATATATGTTTCTTCAAGTAGGTTTTGTATTTCTTGAGGGCAGAAGTTGTGTCTTCCATTCCCCCACCCCCCAGCTTAGTCTATACAAAAGAAATGCTCAAAATATGCCCAGTTAGGAAAATAAACAGATTACTTAGCCATTAGGTTTAATTCTATGGTGATCAGAATATAAACTAAGGAATGAAGGTTTTTATCTAGGTATTATTCCAGCCTATGCCACTAGTCTCTCTCATCAGAAAGTGAACATTGCAATCACGCCAGGTGTCAGTTTTCCCATCTTTAGGTGGATGCTTGGTGTTCATAAGTCTACATGATAGTCCTTGAGGTGGTGGTTTTTGTTTGTTTAAAACACACATGCCCTACCTTCCTCGCCCATATTTTGGAATTCTTGAAAGTATGGTATTCTGTAAGAAACAATGCTGGGTTTTTATGACTATTCTTACAGATAAGACAGCATGAAGTAACAAGATAGCCAGCCTTTCTTTAAAAGGCAGACTAATGTCCTTGCCATCTGGTACAGTTTCAGACAAATGGGACATACTCTTCCAAATCCCCTGGAACAAGGTTTGTTTTTATATGCTGGTACCCAGTCTGCCTGTACATCTTGTCCTAACCACAGCAACAAAAAAGAAAAATGGCTCTTTTGCTAATAGCTGTCTGACCTTGCACAGGTAGTTAAACTGCTCTGGGTCTGCCTTCCCTCATCTATGAAATGATCTCTAAGGTACCATCTAGCTCCAACATTCAAAGTCCCAATGTTCAGGAAATCCATGGAATTAATAATTAGAAACCAGCTCTCTTCCGACTCTGTCTAGTACTCTCCCTTGACAACGTACCCCACAAAGGAGAAAGTGAGGGACACCAAAGAAAAACTTTTTTCTCCTTCAATTTTGTTGTTTCTCTTTTCTCTCTTTCAAATTATAAATTTTGCCCCAACTCTTTCTTTCCTAGGGCCTTCAGGCAAATTGCTAACTACTGCTATAGCCGAAAGACATCTCTGTGCTGATGAAACAAGTAAGTGACCATTTAACATCAGAATATCTACCTGGGTTTGCAGCTGATTTCTAGGTAGCCAGCGTGGTGTAGTTGCTGAATGGTAAATCTCATCCTTCTTTTCTGTAGCATCTTCAGCATCTATGTTAACTTGTGGAATCAATAGTATGGGAGTCAGTCTTTATGAAGGGAATTACGGTGCTAATTGATTGACTTCACTGCTTCCTTATCCCACTGTTGATTTTAGAACACTTGGGCTGTGGACTTCGGTTTCCTCATTCTCCAAATGGTGGAGTCAAATTAGATGAGCTCCAAGCTTCTGCAGTTCTTTCACATAACAACTTTTGTTTCTAACATTTGGATATCCTTAGTTGGGCACCTTAGTGAATAGTAGTGTAACATTGCTAACAAGCCTGGCCAAAACTTATCATTGATTTTCTCACTCTCTCTTTCAGACTGCTCAGAACTTGAATGTGTACAGTGCTCTTCAGCTAAGAGATCAATAAAATCTTTTTGTTTATTTTGATACTCTGACCTATCGTTTCAATGTTTGGAGTTGCAAAATAGAACCCTTTGGCACTTTCCCAACTTCTGAGACTCTTGTCATTTATGAGTTTCCATGAGTCTTCAATAAAGATGTGTCCAAATACATGGGAAGTCTTCCTACGGATCTTTTAACATTGTAAGGGTACTAGTGTAGGACTTTAGCTGTTTGTTGTCCCTTAGTCTTGCTACACTCTGGCCATCTTCCTACTGTGACTTCATCTTCGACTGGGCTTTTCAGCTCTCACCCCTGCAGTCCTGATTGGTGAGAATTCAATTTATCGTTCTGCGACTACACTCGCCATCCCTGCCATATTCTAGTCAAAAATAGCCCTCACCCGCTATTATTGTTATGTTCCTCTAATTAAACTGTAAACTGAAAAAGGGCAGAGATTTGTTTAGTCTTTACATTTTTATCCCCAACGTTTAGCATAGTCCCTGGAATGTAAGTGCTTAAAACAATTTTTCATTCATATATAAAGGACTCATTTCCTTTTCCAGTCATATATGCCCTCACTTATGTCTTTTGTGTAACTTCTTACAGCAAAGTCATCATGCATAATATGCTGCATCCTTTGGATGATATATGCTTTTAGTCTTCTGATACCATATGACCATGAATCATAGCATCCCAGGATTCACAGCCATATGGTAGCACAACACATTATGGAAAATATCATGTTGACTTTTCTCCAGAATAACAATGGGGGTAGAGGGAGGAAGGAGCAAAGGTACAGTAAGGACCATTCCTTGAGTTTGGTGGAGTGATGCTAGATGGAGGAAAGATAGGACTGCTCAAATCTACATTTTATTTGTTTTCTCTGTCAGAGAATTGTTTTGCTTTGTTTTGGGACTGGAAAGAACAGAATAAAGATGGTTAATAGGGACTTGAAACCCAAGATAAATCACAATATAAGGCCTGGATAACCTGTCAGTTCAAGTCACTAAGCCCAGATGAATTATACCCTAGGGAACTGAAAGAACCACAGCAGAGGGCCCTCACTGTTGGGATTCAGCTCTGGGGTGAACCCATCTCTTATTCTCTTCCACCCTCAAGTTCCACAAAGAAGATCTTCCTGGAACTTTGAGCTATGGTGATCATCTACACAATTCTTCCTTAAAGAAGATTCAGGCAGTTGGCTAAATCACTAATACTGGTAGTGTCAAAGTGGCAGGAATAAATGAGTAAGCTTTATACTTTCTCAAACTACATAGACTGGTAAAAACTGAAATTTAAAAGGTAACTTGGCTGGAGTCAGTTTGAAACCTTAGACTCTGAAGAGGAGGAAAATTTTAAAAGCTGGATATCCATTATAGGTTGAAGTCCCAGATGTTCTGCAGAAGTATAAAAACCTCACAGAAGCAATAAAGAACAACTCACAGAAACAAATTGTACCTTGTAGAAGGGAGGGAGGACAGGTCCGTCCATGCACTGACACTCTCTCCCCCGCCAAACATGTTTTCATAATGTTTGTGGCTGAGAGAGCCTCATTTACTGAGGACATTCTGTTTCCTCATTGTGGAGATGTCATACAACATAGACTTTTATCATGTAGTGTGTGTGTGTGTTTAGCATGCACCATTTAAAAATGCCTGGTGAGTTTTATAAGTAAGGCTCCAAAGGAAGTCCTGTGTATTTAGAAATGATTGGTGAAAAGACAAGAGATATCAATAAAATAAGCTAGTGGTTATGATGGCTTAGCATTGGTGGCCGTGATCTTTGAGAAAAGATACTTTGAAAGAGTGGTTTTTGTTCCTAGCAAAAACTCTAAAGTATATCATTAAAGGGAGGGGTTAGTGAATAGCTAAAAAAGGCAGTAATGATCACAAAGAGGTGATACCATCTTTATCAAGAATAGGTCCTGCTATTTGACTCATACTACATTCTTTTTTGAGGTGGGTCTAAGAGCAGTGGAATGTTGTGGATGTAGTTTACCTTTTAGCAAAGCATTTGACAGTCTTCCATCTATTTGGGTGATTTGCCCCTAAAAGTAATCATTAATGGCTTCATATCAATTTAGAAAAGGAAGGTCCCCTTGTCTTTCCCTTGCCTTGTGTTATTCAACCCTTTTATCTATTACGTGAATGAAGGCGCAGGTTAACATCTATGAATATGTCACATATTTATAAATGAGGTAAAGCTAGATAGAGTGCTGGGCCTGGAGTTCTGGAAGATATGAGTTCAGACACTTGCTAGCTGTGTGACTCCGGACAAGTCATTTAACCTCTGCCTCGGTATCCTCATCTGTAAGATGGGAATAAATAATAGCACCTACCTCCCAGGGTGGGTGTGAGAATCAAATGAGATAACATTTATAAAGCTCTTAGCACAGTGCCTGGCACAAAGTGGGTATTATATAAGTGTTCTCTCTTATTTTCATGCAATTCTAAAATGATACAAAATTTTCTCCTTCCTGCTCTGAGATACCATAGAGTACAATAATACCACATGCCAAGAGGCTAGCCCCAGAGAGGCAAATGTGAACTGTCATCCCCTGCTACTCTCAATGGATGTCCCTCCCTTCACTGATACTCTGGGCCTGGACTTATTGAGCCAGTGGCTAGAATACTCCCATCCCTTCATAATTTCACCATGCCAGTGATTCTGAATGCTACTCTCCCCTGCCTCAACCACTGCTGATAAACCCCTTTCCACAACCCTAGCTGTCAGCTTTCTTATTCCTATCTACCTTAATCCTGCCCATCTCTTCTACTGTGCCTCTTGGAACTTTGGCTCTGTGAGTAACAATTTTGATTCTAAATCTATTCATTTCTCAATCTTTACATCTTCTGGGAGTTATTGAATCAAGGTTTCCTTCACATGTCACTGTATCTAGCACCTTTCAAACACTAGATACTCTTTTTATCTCATACCCTTACATACCAGGCACAGTGGAGGAGTTCTAATATTCCTTGCTCCCCATTTCTACTTCCAGACACTCCCTCTTCCACTATTATTCAGAAAACTTGAGGTTCAATGAAATCCAAATTTATCAATCAATCCCAATCATAGTGATTGACTTCAGGGGTTAATGGTTAACATTCTCCTTCAATGAGTTTAGTGCCAGTCTCACAGAGTTTCTCTCCACCCTATCTCTGGTCCTCATAATAGAAGACTGCAATATGCACAATGATAGCATCTTAATCATTCAAATAACCTCCTAATTATTGAACCTATTCAGATCCTGTGATCCAACTTCTCCACCTAACCCATTTAGAGAGATGGTCATACCTTTTACCTTCTCAATACCTTCTACTCCTCTACTTTCATATCCCTGAACACAAATTCTTTTATGTGAACGTAATATTGTTTCATCTTTCTTTATGTCTTGACCTCTAACCCTGTTCTTTGTCCTCATTGTCACCTCTATTGGGACTTTAACCCTGCAATACTTTCCCAGACAACCACTCCTATGCTGGCAACACTTTCCTCTCTTCCCAATCCCAACCCCTTGTTAAACTCAGTCCAACTCTACACTCTCATTTTGTCTTGAATACCTTTTCCCTTGTCCTATCATGCCATGCTTAACTCCAGCCTTGGATTATGCCCTCTATTCACCTCATTCACTCCTATACACATGCTGCTGAATGGAGCTGGAAAAAGTCACAAAACTGCTGATAGAGCCCACCACATTTTTTAAAATCTAATTTGCCAACTAGGCCTTTGCTGCAGCCAGGCAATTCTACTTCTCCCTTGTTAATTCTTTATCCTTTTCACCTCAGTGGCTGTTTCAAATCCTACTCAAGCCACTTATGGTATCCACTCAGATGAGGATCGCACTAGAATCCAAAAGAAATTTTCTGAGAACTCTTTCTTCTCCCCTTCTCTCCCCACATCCCTCTGACATCATCTGCCACTATATCATATTTCACTACAGTCTCTGATGAAGAGGTGACCCTTTTCCTGGCCAAAGTCAACCCTTCCACATTTTCCTCTACTATTATCTGTACTCTCTCTAAACTTCAATCTCTCCCTCTTCTCCTATGTATGTTAAGGATGAGAGCATCTTTTAAAGACTGTCAATTTTTCCTATCATTCCTGCTAGCTATTGTCCTATATCTCTCCTTACCTTCTCAGCTAAACTCCTTGAAAAAAAATTTCCACACTTGCTGTCTTTATTTACCTTCCTTTTCATATCTTATAAACCTTCTGCAGTATTGCTTCTGACCTCAGGATTTAACTGAAATTTCCTTCTCCAAAGTTACCAATGAGATTGCCATCTCTAATGGCCTTCTTTCAATTCTTACTCTTCTTGACCTTTCTGTAGCATCTGACACTAGTGAGCACCTTCTTCTCCTAGATACTGTTTTCTTCTGACAAGTGTTTCTATGACGCTATTTTACGTGCCATGCCCACTAACTATGGGCATGTCCACCAAGGCTCTCTCATGAATCTACTTTTCTTTCTCTATACTCTCACTTGGTGATCTCATCAACTGCTATAGGCTCAATTATTTATATGCATATGATTCCGAGATCTATACATTTAACCTTAATTTCTCTCCTGAGTTACAGTTCTGTGTCACCAACTACACATTAGACAACTCAAACTGGATGTCTGCTAAGCTTCTCAAACTCAACATGTTTAAAAGGACTTATCAGCTCCTCTCTCCCCAACCTTCCCCTTTTCTGAATGTCCTTACTAGGAGCATCATCATCCTTCTAGCCAGGGAAGAGAAAGGGAATAAGCACTGATTAACTGCCTACTGTGTGTCAGGCACTGTCTTAAATGCTTTACAAATATCTGTTGATTCTCACAACAACCATGGGAAGTTTATCATTATCGTCGTCCCCATTTTATAGTTGAGAAAACGGAGGCAGACACAGGTTAAGTGACTTGCTCAGGGTGACACAACTAGTAGTACCTATCTGAGGCCAGATTTGAGCTCAATCCTTCTGACTCCAGCCCCAGTGCCTTATCTACTGTATCACCTCACTGCCTACTCACAACCTCACTGTCATCCTTAACTCTTCTCTCTCATCCCAATTATCCGTCCAGTTGTCAGATCCTCTCATTTATTTCTCTAGAACATCTCTCTAATGTGTCCCCATCACCCCACTAATGGAGCCCCCACCCTAGTTCATGCCCTGATGATCATTACCTCTTGTTGGACTACTGCCATAGTCTTTTCATTGCTTTCCCTCCCTCAAGTCTCTGCCCATTCAACACAGTTTATGTCTGACCATGTCATCCCCCTACTCGATAAATCCCAGTAGCTCCATATTTCCTTCAGTCTCAAACATAAAGTCCTTTGTTAGGCATTTAAAGCCTTCCAGACCTGGCCTCTTCCAACATTTCCAGTCTTCTTATATTCTACACCCTTCCATACACTCTTCTGGACAGGAAGCAGATAGTTGTGGTGTTCACTGCCCTGGTAAATGCCCACGACTAGAATATTTTATATTATTTGAGGGCACTATGTTTTAGCAAGAATATTGATAAGTTGGAGTGTCCAGAAGAAGGCATGCAGAATGGAGAGGGGACTCAAGATATGTCATAGGAGGATCCCTCGAAGGAACTGTGGGGATATTTAGCTAGCAGGAGAGAAGATTTAAGAGGGAACAATATTGCTATGATCATATATGTGAAAGGCTGTCATGGGGAAGAAGGTTATGCTTGGTACTTGAAAACAGAACAAGGAACAATAGATTGAAGTTGCAGACAAATAGGTTTAGGGTCAATGGAAGGAAGAAACCACCTTACAATAGACCTATTGAAAAATAGAATAAATAGCCTTGGGAGTGAGTGGCAAGCAGAGGTTAAGTGACCTGTTCAAGGCCACACAGCTAATGAGTATCTGAAGCTGGATTTGGACTGGAGTCTTCTCGATTCCAAACCCAGTGCTTTATCCACTGCCCCACCTAGCTGCCCATAAATGTGTATCTATGTTTATATGTATGTCTCAAGAGTCTACAGCTAAGGTTTTCCAAGACAGTGCTGTTTCTATTAAATAATACTGACCCACTCCCGGAGGGACATACAAATAATTACAATGGGAAAAAATGAGGTTAGTAGAGTTTATATTAGTTCCCTCAACCTTCTCTGCCAGGCCACATTTATTAGAGATCCTTGAACAAGGGTAGAGGATCACTTACTAGGAATGATGTAGGTCAGTGGTATCGAAATCAAATAGAGATGGGAGACTAAATCATAGTAAGGATCCCTTCGTCTAGATATCATTTCATGTTCTATTGTACTTTTACTTATTTTGTTAAATATTTCCCAATTATATTTTAATCTCGTTCAACTGCTTTAGAGAATGTTGGCCCTTGGACTAGGAGCTTGACACCTTTGATGTAGATAACATTCCCATTCAGATACAGATTAAAATAGATGACTTTTGAGGTCTCTTCCAGATTTAATATCCTATAATTCTATAATACTCTACCTGTACATAAGGACAGCAACTAAATAATAGTAAAAATAATCACTCAAGCTTGCTCGAACAGAGGGGTTGATATTAAAATGCAGTGACAAAATGGAAGCAATGAAGAGATTCTCAGGAAAACGTTTCTCTCCCCATTCATTTTTAGAGGAGATAAGATTTTAAGTTTTATGCATTTATTTATGCTATTTGACACTTTCCTAATGTTAGACCAGATGGCTCTCAACTAGGGTCTTGGCAGAAAATGTAGAACCCCAAGATTATTGATGAAAATAGGAGAAATCCAGGGCAGCATCAGTGCACTGGACATCTTGGAGGGATTAAATGTTGCCTGGCAGAGATGGTTGGGGGCACTAATAAAGCACAACTAATCTCATTTTTTAAATTATAATTATTTGTATCTCAGCTGTATGCCCCTCCTGGAGTGGGTTGGTATTATTTAATAAAAACAGCACTGGGCTGGGAGAAATTAGTTCTAGTCTCCTGAGGTATAAATGAAGTTCTTTTTCTTTATGGGCAACTAGGTAGCACAGTGGATAAGAATGTTGGGTCTGGAAGACCTGAATTCAAATCCAGCTTCAGATAGCTGTGTGACCCTGGGCACTGCTTCCCTCAGTTCCCTTGTTTGCAAATTGGGGATAATTATAGCACCTACCTCCCAGGGTTGTTTATCAAATGAGGTATTTGTTAAGTGTTTGGCATATAGTAAGCTCTATATAAATATTATTATTAATTTTCTCACCTCTAAAATAAAAGGGTTAAACTGAACATTTTCTGAATTTGCTTTCAACACAACATTCTGGAAGCCTATTATCCTAGCATATAAGTTCTGTACAGGCAAGGACTAAAGTTGTTTTAATCTCTCCCAGTGCCTAGAATAGGGCTTTGTGCAGAGCAAACCTTTATTGTCACCAGACCTAAGTGACCTATTTATTCAGGGAATGAAAGAATTGGCAGATGTGACATCTTGAGCTGCTGTCAGTGAGGAAAGGTTATGGAGAATAGGATAAGTGCCACAGCACTAGAGAGCATAAATGTCCTGATTCATTTAATTTGTTTTTTTAAGGGAGATAGAGGAAAAGAAGGCCTAAAAATTTAGACTAATTAGCTTAATTTTTCTTCTTTATATTCTTATGCGTTATTAATGGGATGACTTGTGAACATTTTAGTAAAATAAGCACTGGTCATAAAGAGGCAGCATTCAATCCAATTTAATTTACTAAGCATTTATTAAGTAGAAAAAATGATAAAGGACAGTTTCTGCTTTCAAGGAGATTACAATCTAATGAGAGAGACAAAATGCAAGTAACTATGTACAAACAGGCTATATTTAGGATAAATTGGAAATGATCAACAAAAAGAAGGCCCTATAATAACAGGGTGTTGGAAAAGGCTAGCTGAGACTTGATGGAAGCCAGGGAAACCTGCATCAGAGATGATTAAGAAGAGCATTCCATGTGAGAGACACCATGAAGGCAAAATCAGCAGACCTTGGCAACAGTTTGGATGTGGGGGGTGAGAGAGTGAGGAGTCTAGGATACCTAGGTTGTATGCCTGGGGGACTGTGAGGATGGTAGTGCCTTTGACAGTGATAGGAAGGTTCAGAAGTGGGGAGGAAATGGGGAGAAAATATTGAATTCAATTTTGGACACGCTGAGTTTAAGATGTCTACTAGACATCCGATTTAAGATGTCCAATAGGCAGCTGGGGGTGTGAGACCAGAGGTCAGCAGAGAGGCTAGGGATGGATAAGTAGATTTGAGAATCATCAGTGCAGATATAATAATGGAATCCATAAGAGCTGATGAAGTCATCAAATGAAATATCAAAAAGGGAGAAGAGGACCCAGAACAAAACCCTATTGGGACATCAGTGGTTAGTGGGCATGATCTGGATGAAGATATAGCAAAGGAGACTGAGAAGAAGTGCACAGTTAGGAAGGGAACCAGGAGAGAGGGGTGTCACAAGAACCTAGAGAGAAGAGGATGTTTGACAGTGTCAAAGGCTACAGAGGTCAAGAAACACGAGGAGTGAGAAGGGCATGGGATTTGTCAGTTAAGAGCTCGTGAGTAGCTCTGGAGAGATTTTGTTTTGTTTGAATGGTAAGGTTGGAGGCCAGACTGTAGAGACTTAAGAAGAAAGTGAAAGGAAAGGAATTGGAGCCATCTATTATACATGGCCTTCTCAAAGACTTTAGCCACAAAATGTAGAAGACATAGGAAGATAACAGGGATATGATAGGTGAAATGTGGGAGGGTGGGGTTGAGGATCGACACGGTCATGTTTGTAGGCAGCAGGGAATCAGACAGTAAACGGAAAGATCAAAGATAAATGAGAGTGTGATGATGGAGGTATCAATCTGTTGGAGAAGACAGGATGGAAAGGAATCACTTGTGTAAGAGGTTAGCCTTACTTAGCAAGGTGAAGGGCCACATCTTCATGTGAGACAGGTTGAAGGAGGAGGTAGTGGCAGAAAACTGACTGAGATGGTGGGAATGAGGGGAACTGAAAGGGTCAAAGATGATTGCTAGGTTGTGAGACTAGATGCAACACATGGTTTCATCCAGAACGTGTTATACCAGAATAACTTCATTTTAGGGGAATTTTTTAGATAGTTTATCTAGATTTCAGCAAAGCATTTGACAGTTTCTTATCCTCTTCTTATGAATAAGATAGAGATAAATGGGGTAGAATGATAGTTATATGGTTTTGGAGTCATGTAACATAGTAAAATGGTTTGGGAACTGGTTGAGCACACTAAAAAAAAGTCATTAATGTTTCAGGGTCCTTCCTAAGTATAGTGCCTAGTAGTGAGTATATTACTGTAGAGGTGGTTGAATTAGCTTGGAAGGAAGTCTCCAGTGGTGTGACTCAGGTATCTGTTCTTAGGCCTGTGCTATTTAACATTTTAATCAGTGATTTTGTTCAAGGCACAAATGGCATGTTTATCAAATTTTCTGATGACAGAAAGTTGGATGAATGTCTAATATATCCAATGGAAAAGGCAGAATACAAAATTGCAGTGATATGTGGAACCTTTGGTTAAATCTAGTAAGATTAAATTTAATAGACATAAATATAAAATCTTATACTTGGATTCATAAAATCAAACTTCACAGATGCAAGATGGGGGAGATATGGCTGGATAACAGGTTGTCTGAATAAGAGCTGAAAGTTTTAGTGGACCACAAGCTCAACATGTATCAATGATGTGATTATGGCAGCCAAGAAACTAAATGTGACTTAGGGCTGCATTAATAATAATGATAATAATAATAACAACACATAGCAAGCATTTATATTAGCATTTTAAAGTTTACATGTAATTTTACATTGCCATTTACAAAGAATTTCACATTTTATCCTCACAACAACTCTATGAAGTACATGCTATTAATATCATCTCCATTTTACGGATGAGCAAACTGAGGATGAACGAGGTTAAGTGACTTGCCCAGGGTTACATAGCCAGTGTTTCCTGAGGCAGGATAAGAACTCAGGTCTTCCTGACTTCGAGTTCAGAATTTGATCCACTGTTCTGCATAGCTTCTTAGATGTACCCCTTGGGGGAGTAGTATCCAGATTGAAGGAAGTGTGATGGTCCATATGTGTTCTGCCCTGATCAGACCACACGTGGAATACTATGAGGTGCTTCTGGGTGCCAGGTTTTAGGAAGGATGTCAAAAACTCGATGAGCATCCAAAGAAAGACAAATAGGAGGGTGAAGGGCCTCAAGACCACCGTGGCATCTCAGGAACAGTTGAAGGAACTGATGACGTTTATTTAGCCTGAAGAAGCAAAGACATGGAGCAGATACGGTAACTGTCTTCAGTTATTTCAGAGGCTATTATGGGGAAGAGGGATTTAACCTTTTCTGACTGACCCTGGTAGAGAAGGGAATGGCAAACTACTCCAGGATCTTTGCCAAAAAACAAAACAAAACCAAATAGGGTCATGGAGAGTTGGACGTGACTGAAATGACCGAACAGCAATTGACCTTGGAGGATAGAACTGGAAGCGACAGGCAGAAGTTAGTTACAGAAAGGGAGGTTTATATTTGATATAAGGAAAATGTCTTAACAGAGTCATTGGGAGGGCTTGCCTTGGAGATAGTGGGTTCCCTTTCACAAGAGTTCTTCAAAGAGTCAAATGACAACTTATTGCTATTACTGTAGAGAGAATTCTCAGTCAGACAAAGACAAGACGAGATAGGTTCCTTCCATCTCTGAATTCTCTCTCTCCATGAATGAAGTGCTTTGTGTTGTTGTTTAGTCATTTCAGTCTGACTCGTGAGGTTTTCTTGGTAAAGATACTAGAATGGTTTACCATTTCCTTCTCCATGAGGAAACGGAGGCAAACTGGGTTAAGTGACTTCCCTAGGGTCACATAGCTAGGAAGTGTCTGAAGCTGAATTTGAACTCAGGAAGATAAGTCTTCTTGACTCTAGGCCTGGCGCTCTGTCTGCTGTGCAACCTAGGTGCCCTGAAATACTATATAGATATAATCTGTTATCAGGAACTTATTCCCTGTTTTGTTTTGCCCTTCCCCCTTCCTAGCTCCCACTCCCCATCCCCCCCTTGCAATTCGTTTTCTCTACCAGTTGTTTGGATGTCAGAGGAATGTGTGCTAAATGGTATGGATGTTAGTAGTTTTATTAAAGAAATAAGCCAAAAAGTGACGCATTTTAATCTTCATCAGACTCAGTCAATAACTGTCACTGATATTCTTGAGTTTGGGGGCAGGGCAGTGATCAATAACTTATTTTATGGCACTTTTCGGGTAGTTCACCAGAAGCTAATCCATTCACCTCTGGGATAACATAATCAGTCCTGGACACCATATTTTAGGAAGGACGTTAACAAACTGAACTGTGACCAAAATTTGTGGTGGAACAATGAAGCTGGAAACCATGTCATATGTGGATCAATTAAAGGAATTGGGGATTTTTTAGCCAGGAAAAGAGGAAACTTTGTGAAGCTGTGATAACTGCCTTCAAAAATCTAAGGGGCTATCTGGTTAAAGAGGGAGTATATTTATTTTGTTTTGTCTGGAGGGAGTAACTGGAAGCAGTGTTGTCAGTTTTAGAGATGGGAAAGGGGAAGGGAACAAGCATCTGTTATGTGCTGGGCACAGTGCTAATACATAGGAGGCTTAGGTTTGACATATGGAAAAGAAAAAGAATTTGGCAAACCCTAAAGCACTCCATAAATATGAGCTGCAATTATTGCAATGTGAGCCTGCTTTTATCTTAGGTGATCTGGGAATGCACCAACCTCCATTACATTATTAAGTGGTAGTGACTTCTCCATCACCGTAAGTCTTTGGACAGAGGCTGAATGATCATTTTTAGGAAGGTTCTAGAGGGAATTCCTACTGAGCTTGAGGTTTGATGAATTCCCCTAAGTCCCCTCCAATTTTGAAATTCTGTGACTTGGATGAAATCGCCATGTGCTTTCCTGGCCATTTGCAAATTATTTTTAGTAAATTTAAAAAATTTTTAAACTTAAATACAAAATGAGAAAAGAAAAAAAAAACATTGTGATATATACAGCAGGCCATAAGAGAGGATTCAATGTAAAACAATAAATTTCCATTTCAGGGAGACCTATATAATAAAGACCAGCTTTTCTTTGCTTCCTTGTTTGCTTTCTTTGTTCTCTGCTGTGAACTTTTTCTTTCTTCCCCTCCCTCTCCCCATCACCCAAAGAAGGCTACAGTTAAGTATGAATATATATATATATTCATATATATACGTATACATAGATATTTATAAACATATACAACATAAACATACCTATAAACATATATATGCACATACACATGTATGTAAGACTGTAGTATGCTTATTTCCTCCCATCATCTGTCTCTCTGAAGGTGGACAGCATCTTCCTTCATAAGTCCAAGTCTTTCCATGTTTTTCTAAGGCAACCAGGTCATCATTTACGCCACAGCTGTATTCTAACCCATTCACATCCTATCCTTCTATTCCTGGCTACATAGGCTTCATTTATATAAGAAAATTTTAATTTAAAATAATCCAACTTACCCTTTTTATATTTCAACAATGCTATCACCTTTTAATATAGCCTAAGGTTTGATACTGATAAATCTGCTTCTTTTACATCTTTTTTTCCCTGGTTTCTTTTGAAGTTCCTGACCTTTTGTTCTTCCAAATGAACTTTGTTATTATATTTTTTTCTAACTCAGTAATATAATTTTCTTTAGTAATTGAATTGGGATGACATCAAATAAATAGATGAGTTAGGTAATGGTGATTTGGAAATTTTTAAAATAATAAAACAGAGTTTCAACCCACCGTCATGGAAGGCACTGTGGTATACCGGAAAGAGCAATGAATTTGGAGAAGATTGGGCTAAGAATTCTGGCTCTGCCATTTATTGCCCGTGTGACCTTTGAACATCAGTATCCTTATCCGCAAAATGATAGGATTGGAATAGATGATCTCCATGGTCAAGTCCAACTCTAAATCTATGTGTAGTGAAGGCTGTCCCTCACATGTACCATAGGGGTGTCATCATGTGGTTCAAAAGGAGGTAGAATAGACCTCTCTAACCTCTTCTCCCATCCTTCTCCAAGGGAGACTAATTCCTGCCAGGTGGGGAAGAAGGAAGTTGGGTCTAGAAACTTGGTCATTGTGTTCTCCTTAGAAAGAGGGGAGCATATTCTACAGGACTAGAAATATATCTAACTGCTTCCTTAAATATAAATATTATTATTCTAGGGCAGGGGTGGGGAACCTGAGGCCTCAGGGCCACATGTGGCCCTCTAGGTCCTCAAGTGGGGCCCTTTGACTGAATCCAAACTTCACAGAACAAATCCCCTCAATAAAAGGATTTGTTCTGTAAAACCTGGACTCAGTCAAAAGGCCACAACCAAGGACCTAGAAGGCCACATGTGGCCACAGGTTCCCTACCCCCATTCTAGGGGAATATAGTTTTTGGATTCAAACTTAACTTCTGATCATTGTTAATTAATGGGGAAAGGGAGCCCCCAAGCTTTAAATCCAAAGTCTGACTCCATTCCCACCAAATACTAGTTCCACAATGAACATCCATAACACATAGCAAAGAAACTCATTTATCCAAATTAATGGCAAAACAGAAATCAGAGAAAGAACACATGGAAGAGAATGAAGGCGCTCTCCCATTGACAGTGAGGTAGCTCAACTCAAATGAGAGAGAGAGAGAGTCCTAGATCTCATCCAGGGGGAAAATTCCCTTAAATCTCTAGCAAGCTGGGAATAGTGACATGATGGAGACTGCCAGCTCCTCTCAATCTGCTTTGTCCCAGAGTCTTATTTTCTCTTTAGCAACCTGAAGTGGGGTTGGCATCATCTATCTTTTCTTTTGAAACTGGAGCCAAAAGCACCCCAAAACAGTCTGAAGAGACTAAAGGTACTTAAAGAGACTGAAGAAACTTGAAAGAGACTAGAGACTCTCTCCCACTCTTGCCAATTCTACCCTGCCCCTCACTCAGGTGTGGGTCACTAGTCTCTACCAAGGAGGAGAGAGTCCCATACTAATAGTCTTTGGGGTTCAGGTTACATATGATAAGCTGATATTTTATGTCTTGATAAGATGATGATTGAGTTGATTGCAGATTGGACTAGATGATCTGAAGGTCTCTGTCAGTGTTAAGAATCCATGAATATTAGAGAACTTGTTTAAACTGTATAATAGAGGAAAAGTAGTAAGTTCTCTGGAGTTCCCATTTAATCATGAGCATTGGTAGTGTGGTGTAGAGCATTAAGCTGAAGACAGAGCTGGGTTCTAGTCCTAGCCACTAAACTAGCTGTGTGACTCTGGGAACATTATTTCTCTCTCTGTCACAGTCTTGTCATCTATAAAAGGAAGGAGTTGACATAGATCATTTTTAGGTTCCCAGCTTTGACAGTTTATAATTACAATGTAAGGCGTATTATTATATAGATGGATTGTAGGTCAGGTCGTGTTTCCCCAAACATAATTCAATTCAACAAATGGTTAGCCAGGGCTTACTACTTAGCCAGCCCTCAGCCAGGTGTTGTAGGTATTTTAAAAGAAATGTAGTCCCTGACTTGTAATCGCCTCTACAAGTTAAGCAGGAATCACAGATATTATAAATGAATTTCCTCTTTATCTGGCTTCTAAGAGCTTTTCATTTTATTATTTTTGTTTTTAGATGGCAGGATCCTTAATTTTATTGTTTAGTTATTTCAGTCATGGCCGACTCTTTGTGACTCCATCTGGGGTTTCTTGGAAAAGATACTGGAGTGGTTTGCCATTTCTTCCTTCAACTTATTTTATGGATGAGGAACTGAGGCAAACAGGGTTAAGTGACATGCCCAGGATCACATAGCAAGTAAGTGTCTGAGGTTGGATTTGAATTCACAAAGATGAGTCCTTCTGATTCCAAGCCCAGCACTTTATACACTGTGCCACCTAGCTGCCCCGGGGTAGGATTAGGGCAAAGACTTTTTTTTAACTTATTGTGGAACTGTATTGCAATTAGGAAAAGAAAGGATGGTTCAATGGAAAGAATATTGGATTTAGAGTCCAAGGACCTATATTTGCATAAGACTCTGCCACTTACTACCTGTGTAACCTTAAGGGAATAGCCTCTCTGGACTTGTTTCTTCATCTATAACATGAGATTGGACTAGATGGCCTTTAATAAGCTCCATTCCAATTTTATATCTTTGATCCTATGACCTTTTTAGAGGACAAGGTAAACTCTTCAAGCCTTAATGTCCTCATTGCAGGAAGCATGCCCTAACTGAAGGGTGTGTCAGGTATGGCCAAGGGTATAGTGACGCCTGACTTTGTGTCTCAGTCACAGGTGCCCTTTGGTATTTTCTGTATCTACAGCTTCAGGCAGCCTAAAACCCTGCTCGGTACTCAGGCTCTCCCATCAGACCCAGGAAAAACCACTCCAGAAACACAAGACCCCTAATCCCCAGCTGCACTGCTCTTCCACAAAGGGGTCTCTACTGTTTCTCTTATTCTCCTTCTGTCAACAACTCATCTCTGCAGCCACAGTGTAAGGCCAATTCAGAGGCATCCACCTACAGATTCTGGGCCTCCCGGCTTTTATCTCCTGCCAGCAGGCATTCTTAAAGTGGGAGAGAAGCTGATTGGCAGCCCTTGCCTTCCTCTTCCTAGAGCTCCAACGGAGTATCCTCCGCACCCCCACCCCCATTCCTCTCCTGGGGTAGCAATGGGAACAATCAAGTGCTGAACTCAGAGTAGAAAGATTTGAGTCTGAATAAAGCCTCGGACGGTTAGTAGCTATATAATCCTGGGGAAGGCACTTAACCACTCGTTTTCAGTTTCCTCCTCTTTCAAATGGTCATAATAAAGCACCTACCTCATAGGGTTGTTGTGAGGCTCAAATAAGAATATATGTGCATGTCTATATGCATATATGTACATATATATCTTTGCCAACCTTAGAAAACCATATAAATGTTAATTATTGTTATTATTATTATTTGCAAGGTACAAGTTTCAAGGTACTGGGCATTGAAAACACAAAGGCAAAAATGAGGTGGCAGATGAACTAAACCTTGAAAGAAGAGGAAGATTCTAATAGGCTGAGATAATGAAGTAATGGGTTCCAGGAAAAGGAGATAGATAACCTGTGCAAATGAATCATCTCTGGTGAAATGTCAACTTAGAGAAATAGCTAATGGTCCATTTGGCTATAAGATACAATCTATGAAGGAAACTAATGTGAATAAAGCCGGGAAGGTAAATTGGAAGAACATTGTTGAAGGCTTATGATGTTAGGCTCATGAATTCATATTTTATTCCAGATGCAACTGGGAACCAATCAAGGATTTTGGCAGGGGTGTGAGAGGGCCAACTTTGAGATTTAGGAATATCACTTTATCAGCTGTTTGGGGGAGGATTGGGAAGAGAATGGGATGGAAACTAGGGCAGCTATTCCAGTAGTCTTGGTGAGTGGTGATAAGAGCCTATGAACTAAGGTAGCAGCCAGTAGAGAAAAAGGGAAGGATACAAGAGATGTTGTGAAAGTAGAATAGACAGCTCTTAGCAACTGAACAGATATAGTTTGTAGGGCAAAAAAAGGAAAAACCTAGGATGACTGACCTTTTGAATCCAGATTACTGGAAGACTGTGATAACTGAAACAGAAATTGGGAACTTTGGAGGCAAAGTAGGTTTGGGTAGATATAGGAAAGAGGATAAAGTTCTGCTCAGAACATGTTGATTTGAAGGGCTGGTGGAAATGTCTAGCAGAGAGTTGGAAATCAAGAGAGACATTAGAGATAGGGATATAGAGTTAATCATCATTTTGATAGAAGTGATAACTGAACCTGTAGGATGTAATGAAATCATTTATGGAGAGAGTACAGAAAAAAAAGAGAAGGACTATGCTTCAGAGGCAGGTGATCGATATGGAGCCAGCAAAGAAGAATGAGGGGAGTTCACATAGGTAAGACCACTAGGAGAGAATAATGTCATGGAAGCCAAGGAAGAAGAGAGGGGATAGGCAATAGTATCAAAAGCTGCAGAAAAATTAAAGAGGGATTAAATTTTCTTTGTGTGTGGGCAGGGTTTGGAGGGGGAATAATAAGAATATAGAATAGAGAATCTTAGAAATAAGAATTCTTATTAGAATTACTAATTCTATAATTATTAGAATAATTAGAATTAATTAAATTCTTTTAGAAATAAAAATAAAGGAAGAGCCAATAGCAATCACTGGAAATTGAAGAGACAAATTTAGTTTTGTTATCAGCAAAACTTTAACCATTAGTACTATCCAAAAGTATCACTGGGCTGCCTCAAGAGGATTAGTGGATTTTCCCTTTAATGAAGGTCTTCAAGGAGAATTTTGATAATCACCTGTCAGGTTCAGGGCAGGGGTTTTCTTTGAACGTAGGTTAGACTAGACAGCATTTGAGGGCCCTTCCAATTCTAAAATTCTGTGATTTTATGAAAATAAGGACTGATAAGAATTCATTAGATTCATCAGTTAAAAGATAATCGTCAACCTTGGAGAGAACTGTTTCAGATGATTGGTGTCAAAAATCACATTCCAAGCAGGTGGTGAGTGAGCAGTTAGGATAGAGAAACTACATAGAAAACTTTCTAATAAAAAAGATGGCAAATGCAAGTTGCTAGGATGGCAAGATCTAGTTTGATAGACTTAGTGGACGCCAAGATTAAAAGATGCAGTGAAATTTTTTATAAGGATGTAGTGGAACATATTTTCATACACAAAATGCTGAATAGATAGGAGAGAAAGAAAGAAGAGAGGGTATGATAAAGGGAAAATGAGAATAATTCTTAAGGAGCATATCCTCAAAGGAGATGAAGATTTTGTATAGTATGTTAAGATTTACTAAGCAATTTCCTCACATCAGTCTCTATTTTATAGATGAGAAAAGTGAAACTCAGAGAGGAAAGTGACTTAGTATAACAGCTCATAAGTAGAATTTCCTTACCTTTCACCATATTAAATTGCCTCTGCTAACAAAGCTCAAGTTTGAGATTCTGACCCCGCCCCCTCCCAGAATAAAACGACAATATTGGTTACTGGTTGTAATTTTTAGTCATTTTTTTAAAACGGTGACACCTGGATTTGGATGAAATCTGAAAAGTTTTTAAATATTGTTTTGCCGCTAACTTGTTTCAAGACTTCAAATCACTTCCCTTGGGCCTCAGTTTCTTTTCTTGTAAAACGAGGGACTCGTATTAGAGCATCTCTCCGGCCTCTTCCAGCTCGAACAGCCCAGATGACATCAAATCTGGTCTGTTGCATCATCTTCCAGACTGCAGCAATAGAGAGTAGGTGGAGATTGCAGCAAGGTTTCTTTGCAAGCTGCACTGGGGGCTATAACCCGCTAGAGGGGGCTGTGTATGCACCCGGGGTCCTTCCCTTTGTCAGTATAGGCAACAGTAAAGCGCTCTCATTCCTCTGAAGCCTCATGCGGGAGATGGATTTAATTTTGAGCGCAGGGCTATAAGGGAGGGGACTGGAAAGAAAACCTTTGTCATCCAGCAGCAGCCTCTGTTGTCTTTAATTACCGTTAAAGTGAAGGAGCTGCGTGCGGGAGAGGGCAGTGCCAGCCAGGTGTGGGCAGGGGAGGCATCCTCAGTGCTCTGACAAGTGTGGGGCTGAGGATGGATGGATGAATGAAGGCTCCTCTGCAGATTAGCTGGGTGGACTTCAGACCTACAAATTGGCCACAGCGGAAGATCACTTATGGATAAGATGCTTTAAGGAGGTAAGGCGGTCGTGGGCGTGGAGATGACCGGTCTACGTATTTATCTGTTTTGAATGTTATCTTAAAAATCTGTCGTGTGTTAGGTAGATGATGAGCTTCCATATGTGGACATCTGGCATTTTACAATATTCATTTGTGATGTATTTCCTCACCGTCACGGTGTTTGGTGCCTACTCACAGAAATACCATAAGATTGATTGATAGTCAATGAACATCTCTGGAGTATAATCCCCTAGACTAGTCTGCATAAAGCAATAATAAATAATTGTACTATTACAGAAGGGTTGATGAGTGCTTATATCCATCCAGGTTTATCTCAATTACAGGTGAGTTGTTTTTTAAAGAAAAGAATGTGTTTTATTTTTCCCTTCTGCCCTCCCCCATCTTTTAGAGGGTAAAAATTTGTGTTCAGTCTGGCTTGTGGCTTCATCGTTTCTGCATAATTTACTCTTGGGGGATACCTCCTGTGCGCTTGGTAGCAACATACACAGAAACACACTTTGTAGCTATTTCACAGACTAAGGGGCAGGGTAAGGAGGTGGCTGATCTGGAAATATTTTGCAAAGAGAGACCGGCATATAATTGTGTTCTGAGTATGTTTTCATTTTTCAGGGCTCTCAATCACTCAGGGGCCAGTGCCTATGAAAGTCATGACATTTTTGTTTATTCTGGAGAGCTAACTTCTCATTCTCCCCTTTTTTCTTCTTCTCCTCCCCCTTCCTCCACCCCCCTCCCATTTGCTCCCCTTGGTGCATCTGTGAGGCAAGGACAAGTATAGTCTTGTTTTGAAGCCAACCAGTGATGTACCTGGGGCCGGCCTTCTTCAGAATGCTTGCCATGTAGTCTTCAGTCTCTCCTATTGTCTTGTTTTCTTTCTTCCTCCCTTGTCCAAGTCCTTACCCGCCCAGTCAACACCCCGCCCCTCCAAGGAGAAAGGAAAAAAAAAACCATCATACAAAACAAAAAAGAAACTATCCTTCATTTTTGACACATGATCAGTAGCCATCTGTTTGGTCTCTTTTCTATGACTCCGCTTGTGGTCTGCATTGTAAAGGTTTCACTGTCTCAGAATTGCTTTGTAGATAATATAAATTGAATTTCGATGCACTAATTTGGCATTTTAATGTTTTCTGAGTAACCCCAATGGAGGGATCTTGATATCCTACTCGGACAAGAGGCGTTTGCAAAAAGACCACCACTTTAGAGATGTCAAGTTCAGCCGCCTTCATGTTTTGTGTCAATACTTTAGAGTCTTCTGCCGATAAAAGTGTAGTTCAAGCCTGTGATTTTGGAGGCCTAGTAGGTATTTAAATTGTGTAGTGATGGGTTTTGCTTTTGATTGATTATTATAACTGAAAATTGATGTTGTTTGGGGCATGAATCAGTTGTTCAAAAGACCTCAATGAAAGTACTTCGGATGAAAATCAAAGGTCCCTGTGAAATTCCAGACTTATAAGGTCTTCCTCTGTCATCAAAATTTTTTCTACTAAGTATTTAAATGTATTTTTCTGATTGTGCTTAAATAGATTGCCTTTTTACAATTCCACCTGTTTTCATTCTTAATCAGGAGAGGGTCAGAGTTTCACAGTACTCACCACTAAATATCTATCTTTTCCTTATATAGACTAAAAAGAAATTCAATTTAGATTGTTTATAAATTAGAGCAAAGCAAATGTATGTGTGCAAGCACATATGCAAAGCCACCAGAAAACATGTGATCTTTTTGGTTCTATGACTATAATATTTTTTATAGAAAAGACCTCTACACATAAATCTCCCCCCAAGTTCCCTCTCTAGCCTCCCCCCCCAAAAAATCCCAAAACAGTTATTTTGCCTAGCTAAGTTAGAAACAACCTAAGTCTGTGATAGTCTGTCTCTGTGCCTATATTAATTATAAAAATGCAAAGAGTGAGCAAAATAAAAGTTATTATATATGCCTTCTAGTCTTATAAAGTTAGAATTTACTTTAGATGTTGGTTCACTGACTATATTAGTTGGGAGAAGTCATCTATATTTAGGTTCTTCCACATCAAATTCCTAGTTCAGCAGTCATTTCTTAGAAGACTAATAAAATTTTAAATACAAAAGATGGCTTATACCCTGATAGGCTTATGTTGAACAGTCTAATCAGAATATCATTTCAGGGAATAGATGATCTATTCCCTCTGAATGGCTATTTCTTTAAAAATTAGGTAGTCATATTTTTTTCCCCAAATACATTTCTATATGGCAGACCTATCCATTTCACAGATGGTAAAATTATACATTGTTAGAACTGGAGGGTGACTTGGAGGTCATGGTCATTTAGTCCAACAAAATAGCAGACTGTGACGCTCTGGAATTTCAACTGACTCCTCCAAGGCCACATGGATGGATAGGACTAGAAGCTAGATCTTCTAATGTCCAGTTCATTCCTCTTTCAGTTCTTCCATATTGACTCTCTAATGACTAAAATTAAGACCTTCTGCAATTAGGCAGCACATAACACAAGTCTGAAAAATTTTTAAAGTTTAGAAGAGACCTAATTTTAATTAGTTCAGTCCTCTCATTTTAATTAAGTTTAATTTTGATTTTTTTTTACTAATGCAGAATGTAGAGTTTAAATGGCTTGTCCAAGGTCATACACAGTAGGGACAGGTAAATGAGCATAATTAAAAGGGTTGGTAGAGGAAACTGCCACTAAAACCAAGTATCCACAAAATAATTCCATATATTAACATCTTGTATAAACTGCGTATTATTTGTGAATTCACAAGTCAGACATCTGAATTAGTTACTTCTCATCACAAGGCTCAGTTTCACCTCTTTTTAAAATAAAGTGATTGGATTCGATCTCTAAGGCTCCTTCCAGATCCAAATCTTCTGTTCCTACATAGAACTGGGCAGATTAACTTCTGACTAAGAATTCATCTGCATAATGAATCTATGCAAAATAAACAGAATGGAAGTTTCCATCTGTCAGGGCCCCATCAGAAGCTCAACTTCCAACACTCAGGCAGAGGGATAATCTCAGGAAGATTCCTATGAATAGAAGAGTCAAATCCAAGATGGGGAGTGGGAGGAGAGGAGAAAAGCTGGGCATTTTAAGGCCCTAAAGAACTGTCTCAGGGTGCATCAAACCCAAGAAAATACAAACAGGGAAGATCTGGAACTGGAGGTGTAGAAATAAGGGCTTTGCCAACTCCAGGTCTCCACACAGTCCCTGGCACAAAATAGGCAATTAATAAAAGTTTATTGATTGATTGATTCCCATAGGGCATTCACAATTAAGATATTACCACCGTATATGGAAAAATCACCATACCACCAAAAGGCATTTCTACTTATCTAAGTAGCAGCAATCATAGTGATAGCTAGCATTTATAGAACATTGTAAAGTTTGTAAAGCACTTTACAAATACCAAATCATTTTATTTTCACAACAACCCTAGGAGGTAGGTGCTATTATTATCCTCATTTTTCTAATGAGTCAGACAGTTTACATGACTTACCCAGGGTCTCAAAGTTGGTAAGTATGTGATGCAAAATTTGAACTCAGTTCTTCCTAACTCCAGGTCTAGCACTCTATCTGCTCTAGGCTGTCAATCATTTTTGTGGTTGTTATTCGGCCATATCTGACTCCTCGTGACCCTATTTGGGGGTTTTCTTAGGAGAGGCGCTGGAATAGTTTGCCATTTTTTTCCTCTTGCTCATTTTGCAGATGAGGAAACTGAGGCAAACAGGGTTAAGTGACTTGCCCAGAGTCACACAGCTAGTAATCGTCTGAGGCCAGATTTGAACTTAGGAAGATGAGTCTTCCTGACTCCAAACTTGCCACTCTATCCACTGCACCACTAGCTGCCAGTCATAACTGCCTTTAACGGCCAAGTTGTAATGGTACATCCATTGGTATCAAATGTAGATAAGTCTTTCCTTATCTACTAGGAGGAAATGATCTCATCATTCATATATATATATATATATATGTATGTATGTATACATATATATGTATGTATGTATACATATATATGTATGTATATATACACACATGTGTATATGTATGTATACGTGTGTGTATATATATATATATATTTTAGGTATTTGTCATATCTTATTTTATATTTACACATTTAGACTTGTATCTTAGTTCTCCTACTAGACTGTATAGTCCTTGAAGGTGGCCACTATGTTTTCCATATCTCTTGCATCCCCTAGCATGGTACCTTCCATATAACAGATGCGTTAATAAGCACTGAAAATAAAAATTGAATAAGTGTACTTTAAGATTCAGAGGGTCATGAATAGCAAAGCCAATCTTGGAGTCAGGGTTCAATTCCTGCCTTTGACACAATAGTAGCTGTGTGACCATGGGAAAGCCTGTAGAGGGCCAGCTCTGAGGAAGTCCATTGTGGGATAAGATACAGGCCAGAGGCCTGTTCTTCCCCTCGGGCTGGTAACTTGGCACATGGGCTCTCCATCCCCCTCTTGGCGTACACATGCTGCTCAGGATGAAGGAAGGCTCTTCAAGCCTCCTCAGTATACACGTGCTCTCTCCAAAACCCCCATGGCACACACGTGCTATATACCACCTAAGGGCTATTAACACAATATTGTTTATGGCAAAAGGGAAACAGAAGCACAAGGAAGTCATGCATTATGCAAATGCCTTGCACGTGGATTTGTTGATTCTGCTTGCCTAAAAGATATATAAGCCCTGTCCCTCAGTTAAATAAACGGAGCTGTTCTTTACTCTTCTGCCTGGCCCATGTTTTGCGTTTTTCTTTTCACTCTCTGTGGCATTCGGCCATCTCCGGCCACTTTGGCACCACAGCCGCTGGGCGGCAAAAGCCCACTCAACTTCTCAGTGCCCTGAGCAACCCTTTAAGATTATGTTATAAATGAATTGCCAACTTGAATTGGTGGAGTAAGTTTCCATGCCAGAAGTTCCACACACTGATAAAACCATGGCTCTAGAGCCCTCCTCAGCTCCCACTAACCCTCCAGTGATTGATTTGAATTCTAGTTTCTTTTGCTTCTACTAAAAGGCTTTCACTACTTTTCTTAGTTTCAAGTAAAAGAGTTCCCCAAGGGGAATCATTAATGGCCACAGATAAATGAAAACCTGTTTGCCATTAAGAATGTAGAACCCACAAATCTTTTGTGGATGTGTGTTCAGTTACATATCATGTGCTAGTCTTAAGCGGCAACAGGAAGGATGTTGGAATAAGAACTGGTCTTGTAGTTGTGAAGATCTAGAAGACTAAATCCTACCTTAGTCACTAGCTGTGTGACCCTGGGCAAGTCACTCAATTTTTTTGAGCCTCACTTGTCAGTATCTGCTTGAATACTTTGAGCTATCTGGATGATAGGACTACTCTACATGTGATTGTAAATTCCTTAAGAAGTGTCTTCTCTGGTTCATGGCGCTGTGTTTTGGGGTGCTCGATAAATACTCAGGGTCAGTGATAAGATGCCAACATTCCAGGGTGTGTTGTATCTACATATAACATAATGTAATATTTCCTACTGAGAAGTTTGGGGTTTGTTTACTTCCTTGATTTATCTGTTTGATGTCTTCTCGTCATCATACAATGTTGTGGAAACCTGCTTCAACTGAGAAGAATCACAGACAGGGACATTAAAAGTTTTCCTAGCATCTTTGGGGTGCTCTGGGGACTTTTTTGTTTTGTTTTTTGCTTTTTGAGTACTACTCAGTTGTAAGCTCTTTAAGGGTCGAGACCATATCTTGTTCATCTCTGTGCTTAGCTTAACACAGAGTTGTGCACATAGGCATTGGGGGTGGAGTGAAAGCAGAATTGAGATCATCAGCAGTTTTTGCCTCCTGGGCTGTTTATTCACTCTTTTAGTACTTCTTGCATTGTTAATCTATTGATGGTTCTTAGAAATGGAACATATCTATCTGCAGTGTCAGTGTGCTTTCTTCCCTTTAAATCACTTTAGGATTTAGAAATTTGGTGCCTTTTTTGAATGCCACAGTTACTTCCCAATAACTTCCCAATAATATTTCACATTGTACTTTTTCTTGAAACATAACAACAATAACAACATACTTGAACAAAATCATTCTATATAGCTGCCTCTACTGACAGAGCATATAATTGATGATCATTTAATATCATTTTTGTAACTTTAATAAGGGCCAGAGACTGAACTGATTAACCAGCTTAAAACAAACAACCTCTTTGTTCTCTGAGTAAGCTCAGAGGATGCCCTCTATCTGATCTTAGAGGAAGGGAGATCATGAACACTCAAAACAAAAAAGAGATCAGAGACAGAAGCAAGAAGAAGTACCATGAAGAGAAAAATGTTATCAGTCTCAAAAAAAGTGTCATAGAGTCATAGGGAGGACAGTATCAAGACAGCAGCGATACAAGGCCAGATCGGGTTGACTTAAGAGCATTCCTTCCTCCTCTGTCTAAGGCATTAAGGATGAGAACCTTGACCCCGGACACTATCTTGAATAATGTGACTTTTTCTTATCTTAATATTTTATGGGCATATACTATGTTATGGAATGTTAGTGGTAAATTAAACACAGAGATCCTGGGTTGTAATTCCAATTGACACTTTGTCAACTATCTTGACTTATTGTTTTTACAACCTATTCCATTAAGGAAAATCCTTGTCGTGTATCATGGTTAAACATACATGGGGATCATAAAAGTGAAGTAATGCAGGCATGCAGAGTTGGGACTGAAAATGTATTTAAACCTTCTCATTTCTTTGTTCAGGCAGTCAGACTTTGGCTCCATACATGTATGTATATGCTAACTTTAAGGGAATAAATGAATAATTAATATACAATTTCCATCACCTAGCTTGTTTGCCTTCTTCAACCAAACTTTAAGGTCAACATATTCCCCATTTGTTGTTCTTTACCTCTTTACCACAAAGAAAGAAGTTCCATTAGTCGTTTGGGAAACAATAATGTTTGTTGCTTTTGGTCTAAGTTATGTCGCCTTTTAATGTTGTCTTCTGGTTCTACTTTCTTCACTCTGCATCAGTTCACACAACTCTAATCATACGGCTCTGAATGCCTCACATAAATTGTTCCTTCAAATGCTATAACATTAATATGCTACAATTTGCTCAATCATGCCTAAATTGATGGGAACTTACTTTTTTAAAAAAAGCATTTTGCGCCTACAAAGGGTGTTACTATGAATATTTCACTCAATCCATTAATCCATCACAAAGCATTTGTCAAGTTCTTACAATGTGAGAGACTTTGTGCTGAGCTCTAGGGATAAGAAAGGTTTAACAACAATGGTCTCTGCCCTCGAGGAGCTTGTATTCTAACAAAGGAGAAAAACATAAATAATTAGGTAAATGCAAGATATTGGGGTGGGGTTCAATTTCAGAGGTCCTCACAGGGAGTGAGGGAACTAGGAAAGGCCTATAGAAAGTAGGATTTGAGCTAAGACTTGAAACCAAGATATAGATAGAGATGAGAGGACATTTTAGGCATGAGGAATGGCCAATGCAAAGAGAGATGGAGTGTCATGTTTGAGAAACTGCAAGTAGGCATTATTATGGATAATACTATAATCTTTGGATTATAGAGTGTGTGGAGGGGACTCAAGTATGAGAAGACCTAAAAGACAAACATTCTCAAGGAAAGTGAGGAAGGAGTCAGTTATGAAAAGTGTTAAATGTCAACCAGAGGACTTTTTATAGGGTGTCTCAAAAGTCTGAGCTTTAATAACTTAAGGTTCCACTAAGACTTTTGGGGTGCCCTGTATCTGAACTTAGAGGAAGGGAGATCATGAACACTCAAAACAAAAAAGAGATTAGAGACAGAAGCAAGAAGAAGTACCATGAAGGGAAAAATGTTATCTCATCAGTCTCAAAAAAAGAGAGTGTCATAGAGTCATAGGGAGGACAGTATCAAGACAGCAGTGATCAATTAGTTCAGCAACATACTTTGCCCAGCTCAGAAAACCAGGGAGGTAGTTTTATAAAAATCTAGAGTAGAGAGGATATCCTACGAAGAGGTTAAAAGCAAAACAGATTGAGAAAGAGCGATTTGTTAGTTTGGCGACTAAGCTAGTCGGTCACTTTGGACAGAACAGTTTCACTTGAATGATGAGCTCAGAAGCGAGATTGCAGAGGGTTTAGAATAGAGTGAGAGGAGAGGATGTGAAAATGTAAAAGACTTTCTCAAGGCATTTAGCCCACAAGAGAAGGAAATAGTGGGGATGGTATGAGCAGGGAAAGGGTAAAGGATAAGGGAAGGGTGGCATGTCTGTAGGCAGCAGAGGAGCCAGTAATTAGGGTGAGATTGAAGATTAGGAAGAAAGTAGTGTTAATATTGAGGGCAATTTGCTAAAAAATGCAGGAAAGGATGGGATCAAGGGTGCCTGCAGAGGAATTGCCTTTGACAAGGAAAAGGGCCACTTCTCTACAAGAAACTTCAGTGAGAGAACGAGGGATTACATCTGAGTGGCTTGAGATGAAGAAGAGGGGAGAACGTGGAGTTTTCAAGGAATGGCCTCATTTTTTTTTTGCGAAGTATGAGATGAGGTCCTCAGCAGAGAGGGTGCCATGGGAGGCTTGCAGAGAGACAAGAATATTTGAAGAGCAGTTGGGAGAGAGAGATTTCGAATCAATTTGGGAAGAGTAGAATGATTGCCTATGCTACAGTGAGGACTTCATTTAAATTAGATGTGAAAAGAATGAGGTTGATACAACTTTAACTAGGTAAGACTATGTCCCAATTAATAAGAAACTCATAGACCTTAAACTAAGTGCAAAAAGCATTTGAAACCCTGAGAAGGAACTGTCTGGAGAGGGAGGAGGGTCTGGTAATCAGAGAAGGACCCTCCAGCTTTGAAGGTTCTGGATGATGTTGGAGTTCCCATCTTTCCATTGATGCCCTAGCATTGTACCCCAGGGGATACCAGCTGTTCACATCAATATCTTAAATAGCACCCCAGATTTGCTGGTGCATCTTTGTGAGATAAGGATGAACTGGACTCATAATTTTATAATGATCCCAGAAAAGAAGCAATACCATACCTAAGGGAAACATCTTAAGCACCTCCAAGAATGGGAGAAAAGAACTTTCATCCATCAGGAGCTTACTTCTTTGCCTCATGCACTCTCTAATCTTGATTTTAGCTTCCCCTAGATTCTGTATGTACTTTTGGGAGAGTGTGTCACGGGTTGGTGGAGGGAGACAGAATTTTGCACCAACTGCTTTTACTGTATCACTTCAGTGCATACACTATCTAAGCTAAGTGAGTCTAGCTGTCAAAATGATTCTCAATTATAATTTTGAGTGAAAGCACATTAATGGAGGCTGGAGCCAAAGTCACTAGAGAATGCCTCAGGTGTACCCCCATACCTTCCAAGTGGGCAAAGACAAAAGATAAAATCAGTCAACACTGGAAAGATTGTGAAAAGTTAGACACATGAATATAGCGTTTGTAGTATTGTGAATTGGTCTAGATGTTCTAGTAATTAATTTGGGATTATGCTCCCCCAAAATTACTAAATAGTTTATAGACGTTGACTTAATGACTCCCACTACTTAACATATATCTCAAAGTGGGTTAGAAGGAAAAGAGTGGTCTCAGCTCTGAGAGAGAAATGTAGCTAGACAAGTTTTGGGGACCCAACTCACCCAGTGGGAGCAAAAGTTGGGACAAGGATGTCTCAGAGCTTATATAGGCTGCAATACAAATGTGATTTTTTTTAAGTGGACCTGATCAGGACAATTTTGTGGTTTCCCCAAGCTCCTTTTGGCAACAGGTGAATAAGAAAGAAGGAAGTGATTGGTTGGAATAATTCAGAGTTGGGGTTTGGTAAGGTGGGTCCAGTGGTATAGGACATAGAGGCCAGGAATTTTAGAGAGAAGTATAGGAGTAGTACAGGGGTTTGGCTCACTAAGGGGTCAAGATAGGGAGAGTGCAGCCAGTCCAGAAGTGATGGCCTAGAAAAGAAGTGGGGATCGGTGTGCATGGAAGTCATGGTGAAAACAAAAAATAGAGTTAGGAGTCATAAGACATAGGAAAAGAGAGATCGTTCTTTTCCTTATAATCCCCTTCTCTGAGGTATGTTAAGTAGCAGGAGTCATTCAGTCAAAGACTATGAATATGAATTAGTTTGTAATTTTTTGGCATAGTTCCAAATTGGTTTCCACAACATCGAGATCAATTCTCAATTCTACAAACTGAACGCTCACAAGAATGAATTGTGCCTGACTTTCATGTGTCTGACTTCTCATAGCTTTTCCAACAATGATTAGATTTATCCTTTGTTTTTGCCAACTTGGCATGTATGACATAATATCTTTGAGTTGTTTTAACTGGCATTTCAGTTATCATTAGTGATTTTTAGTGTTTTTCACATAGTTGTTAATATATTCTTTTTAAAGCTTTTTATATATCTCTCTACTTATCTATTGGAGAATATATTTTAGCTTTATAAATTTATGTCAGTACCTTACATATCTTGGATGTCAGACTTTCATAAATACTCAGTGTGATTTGTTTTTGTTTTTGTTTTTTTTGCCTGGGCTCAAGTCAATTGTAGAATTGCGAATTGGTCTAAATGTTCTGGAAATTGATTTGGGATTATGCTCCCTGCAAAATACTCTGAAACATAAAATAGGACATTGAACAAGGCACTGAATCTCTTAGTACTGCTTAGGTAACTTTCTAAAATGTTAAGTTTCAAAAAAATTGGTCATCTGAGTTGGTGGAGGGAGTTTTCTTGCTGGGATTTCCCTACACAGATGAAATCTCAGGTCAGGAAAATATTATTAATAATATTGTGTGATTTTTTTTCTCTGCTTTATCACTCCCTGGTTTGGGAATCTATACCATGTTTTTCTCATAAAGCACCTTTTTTAATTGTTGAGAATAACTTTTGTAATATAGTTGCTCTTTAAATGTCTGATAGATTTAATTTTCAAATTCTTCTGGATGAGGTAAGTACTCTTTCTTTAAGGCAATGAAAAAATTAATTAAAAGGTGTTCTCTCACAGTGTTGTTTGCTTTAACAGAATTCTTACTTGTGAGGGATTTAAGTAAAAGAGAAAAGATTATCTTGATCCAAGAACACAGATGTTTTCCTAAGAACTGCTTATGCTTTCCTTTTTTTTTCTGTTTCTATTGAACCGATAAAAAGTTTTGAAAGAGGAAAGATAAGTGTGTGGAAATCTATTTTTAAATACAATAATTTATTCTTCAACAACTGTTTGTTAAGCTCCCACTGTTTGCCATATGAAGATCAGTTGAAGCAATCTGGATATGTTTATTATGCATAAGAGAAGACTTGGGGAGGGACTTGATAGCTGCCTTCAAATGTCTGAAGAGACATCATATGGAAGTTTAGGTTAGACTTCCTCTGCTTGGATCCAGAAAATTAGGAGCAGTCAGTGAAAATTGCAAAGAAGCAGATTTAGCCTTCATCAAAAAGAGGTGTACCACTGACCATGTGTACCAAGTACTCTAAAAGAAAAAAAAGCTTCCTGATAATTAGAGCTATTTAAAAGTGGTATTAGATGCCTTGGAAGGTTTCCACTCACTGTAGATCTTCAGACAAAAGACAGATGACCAGTCATTGGGTACATATGTGTGGGACAAACCACAGGCTCAAAATAAAAAAAACAGAGGTGTCTCGGTTTTTCAAAGGTAGAAACAAAACAGAAGCTTTATTTGATCAAGTCTCATGAGAACTGGGCATCTCCCACTACCAGGGCGGAGATGGTAGTGCAGAGAGGCAAGGGGGAGAAGGCAAGCAAGGAGATATATAACCTTGTACAAACAATTCTAAGAAATTCCACCCCTAGAGGCTGGACTCCTGTCCCTATTTGCTGGGACAGGTGGCCTCACAATCTATCCCAGAATAAGTTTACCCAATACTAGCATAGAAACTACAGAATTACCTTATAGGGAAATTTCAATGTTAAGATGACGGCATGGGAGTAGGCTAGGGGAGGGAGAAAGGGGGAGACCACCTGATTTCCCCGAAATCATATGATTTACAGGAAAATGAAACTTAGGCCTAGTGAGGTCTACATCCTAACTAAATTTGTACTATTTGAGTATTACCTTGCCTGATTTATTCATGGGAAACTTTCACAATCTTGTATCCCACACACATAGTAGGGCATATTGTTGTTTAAGCATGGGTTGGATAAGTTACTGTCTGAGATTCTGTGATTTCACAAAACCTCTCCGCTAGGTTTTAGGATAGTTATAAATGTTCTTATTGTTATCATAGGGATAGGGATCTTTAGTTGTATATATATACAGGGAGTTCCCAGATGAGGAAACTCACTCTTTTGGAGCAAATTAGCACCTCCTCTGCCTCTTACTGTCTTAGAAAGTAACACAGCACTTGGAGGTAAAATGACTTGCCCAGGGTCACATGGAATGTGTCAGAGGCAGGACTTGACCAGAGCTCTTCCTGGCTTTGAGGTCATTGCTAACTATGATGTGGATGGCCAAGGATGGGAATTAAGGAGCTTATAGAACTCCTGACAAACTGGTTCATAGCTTCATAGTATTTGGAACTGAAATGGATCTCAGAGATTACTTAATCCATTTATATTCCTTGTTTTTGGGGGAGTCACCAGGGTCCCATGAAAAATAGTGAAGTTTTTTTGGTGCCCGTTGAATATCTCTTTCTAGTCCCTCTGTTATCTCCAGTTTAGTTCAATGCCCTTATATTGTTCTCTGCTGCCCAAAGTCCCCTATTTTAACATTTTACCCAAACCTATCTTCCCTTGAAATGTCTGGTCCTCTCAATTATCTCCTTCGTAGTTATCCCACTCACATGTAAAGTGTGTTAAGGCTTGCAAAACATTGCTCTCACAACCCTATGAGGCAGGTGGTATCTGTATTACTACGCCCATTTTACAAATGAAGGAACTGAGTCTAGGAAAAATTAAATAACAATCCTGTGGTCACGCAGCTGGTAACTGTTAGAAACACTGACCATGTGTACCAAGTACTCTAAGTTGAGTTTTTCTTCCGTACCACAGCCCCTAGTATAAAAAAACAACAACTAAGAAATAACCATCAAATAAACCTCTAACTTCTTCAATGCCAGGTTGTCAGTTGGATGGTGGGAGGGAAACAATCCTATTAAACCAACCCACACTATCTGTACCAAGGTTCCAGATTGCCACAGTCATACTGGAAGCAAGGGGTAGCATGGCCTAGTTACCAAGGGCCTTCTAGTTCCTTGGGTGCAGCCTTTTGACTGAGTCAGATGTTTTTCACAGAATAAATCCTTTTCTTAAGGGGATTTGTTCTACGAAGTCTGGATTCAGTCAGAGGGCTGCACTTGAGGACCTAGAGGGCCACATGTGGCCTAGAGGCCGCAGGTTCCCCACCCCTGTCCTACAGAAAGAGTTCTGGATTTGGAGTTAGATTGCCTGAGTTCCAACCTTCATTCTGTCTTTGTTCTGTGACACTGGACAAGTCATTCCTCTCTCTAAAACCTCAGTTTAATACTCTGTAAAACACTGGAGGAGGGAAACTGGGAGGGAGAGGGAGAAGGGTGGAACCAGACAATCTCTAAGGTCCCTTACAGCTCTAAATCTAAATAAATGTGTAAGGCTCTCATAATAACTCAGCGAACACTTGAACACACACGCACACCCTTTCATTAAGGCAAAACATGTGGGACTGAACTTCTTCGCTCCCACACGCCCTCGGGTAACTTTTTTGTAACATTTCTTTTTTCCTTCAAAGTTGTCTTTGAAAAGCTGCACAAATTAGGCCTCCATGTGGATGTTGGCTAAAAAGCAGGATTTATATCCAAAAGGAAATGAGGTATTGGTTGTAATGGTTTCTATTCATTTGTATTCATGCCCACAGGCTTCAGTCTATTGATGAGAACTGAGAGAAGGACCAGTGCCCCAGATTATTAAAAAGAGGTGACTTTGGTGCTCAGGGTAAGAGCAGTGGATTTGGAGACTGAGAACCTGAATCTCAACCCCAACTTTGCTGTTTATTACTGCTGTGACACTGGTCAAGTCTCATTTTACAAATGAAGGAACTGAGACCCTCCAGGGTCTTAATTTTTGTCTATAAGATGAATGAGTTAGAATTCATGATCTCTAATATTTTATCGATTTCTAAATTCTAAGCACAAAGAGCTCATGAATCAGCAAGATATTCTGCCAAACAAATAGCAAATTTCCCCTCATATTTAAAACCATCCCTGTTTTCTGTCCACCGCATGCTAGTAGCCATATCAACAACCAATAAATGGTGCTGATATACACACCAAAAGCCATGCATCTATCATCAGTGCACTGTTTGATTTGACCATGGGGCTAAAACCTAGCAAAGGAACTCATCTCACCAAGCTCAGATATAAATTCATCTTCCCTTAACTTTGTGGGGAAAAAAAGTCTTACCTGCTCTTCCTCCTGCCAATTCCTTTAATTCAGTTTAATTTGTGTGATTGGAATCCGAAGACCTGGGCTTAAATCATGCGGAGACACTTAATATCTGTGTGACCCTGGGCAAGTCACTTAAGGAATCAGTGTGGTACAGTAGAAAGAGTGTTAGATTTAAAGTTATAGAAAGAGGTTTCAAATCCCAGATCTGCTGCTTATCACCTGTGTGACTTTGGATAAGTCAATTCATTTGCTTGGGTTTCATTTTCCTCACTTGTGAAAGGAAGGGGTGGGACTTGACCTCTGAGGTCCCTGTCTTTGATCCCAGGATCCTAATACCCTTTAAGCCTTATTCTTTCATCTGGAAAATGCACAGACACCCATCAGAGGTCACCTTTGTTATGTTTCACAAATTAGCAATTAATATGGAGACTTCTATAAACCAATCTTGTTTGAAGTTTAGCTCATTTTGGGGGCATTTACTCATTATTTGTCTAATGAACCGTTATTAGTCATAAATTAATATAATTTCTCCATCTCCCTAGACTCTTAAAGTTATTTAAATTTTTCAAAACGGGCTGCTAGTAATTTTATTTCATTTTTTCATTAAATACTGGCAAACATTTTTTTAACAGAAAAAGAAAAAAGGGTGCTGGTTATACTTCATTTTCTATGATGTCATGTCTCCTAAGCAAGTTTCTGGGGATATTTTCTCATGCATCTTAGTGTAACAGTTTCTCGGTCCACACATTCTCGTCTTCATACTTAAAACAGAGGTCTCTGTTCCACTTCTGTAGCCACATTCACCTATCATCCTTCTTTTGGGACTTTTTGGCTTATTTTGTGATGTGGATACATTTGGAAGTCAGAGCTGTGTTTCTTAGAACTCAGGTCTCAATGTATCCGTTTGTGCTTTGGTCCTCAAGATTTCCCCACAATTGTCTCTAGTCCATTTATGTCATGCTCACCAATTTATGCAGACAGACCAGTCCAATGCAACAAGTAGTCGTTAAATGTGTGTGCTTACGTTTGAGGCACGGTGCTTGGTGCCGGGTTTACAGAGGCAAAACAAAACACAACATAGATTCTGCTGTTAAGGAGTTTATCTTGTATTAGAAGAATGAAACATATAAAAAAGATAAGCTTATTTGTGATTATTGGAGGAAAGAGAGAGAAGTAACAACCAAGCAGATCGGGAATGGCTTCTTATAGAAAGCAGAACATGAGCTGAGCCTTAAAGGAAATCAGTGATTCTAAGAAGTGGAGGGGAGGAGAGAGAGCCATCAAGGCACAAGAGAACCCCTCTACAAATGTACTGAAGCAAGAGGATATTTGAGGAATATTGAATTTGAGGAAGTAGACCTATTTGACTAAAATGTAGAGCGTGTGATGAAGAACAATGTGAAATAAACCTGGAAAGGTAGGTTGGATCCAAATCCAGAGGACTTTAAATGTCTGAGGAGTTAGGTGGCACATAGTGTTGAGTCTATACCTGGAGTCAAGGAGACCTGAGTTCAAGTGCAGTTTCAGACACTTACTAGCTGTGTAACACTGGACAGGTCTTCAATTTTTTTCACCTGGTAAAATGGGGATAATACAAGTACCCACCCCCCAGTGTTGTTGTGAGGATAAAATGAGATAATATTTGTAAAGGGTTTTGCAAAACTTAAAGCATTATATAAATGCTAGCTATTACTATTACTGTAATCTTAGAGTCAACTGAATATTCTCAATGGGGGGAGTGACATCATTAGACTTGTGTTCTAGGAAGGTTATTTTGGCAGCTTTGTGGATGATGGATTGGGAGTAGGGGAGAGATGGGAAGCCAGGTGTTCAGTTAGGAGGCTGTTGTCAATAACCTAAGCAAGTGGTGAGGAAGGCCAGAACTAGGATTTTTACCGTTTGAATGGAATGAAAGGAAAAGATGTCATGTCTCCTAAGACACGACCTAGGTTTCTGAATTCTTCATTATTTCAGTATATTTGTGGTTTGTCTGTGTCCACCAGCAAAGATCATCCCCCTTCCATGCTTTAGTAGTCTCTTCATGAGTGGCAAGGGTCAAGAGAAATAATTGCCTGGTTGGCAGCTCTTCTAGTTACAATCCTTTCTATGCTTATTCAGGGTGTTTTTTGGACAATAGAAGGGCAATCCATTGCTGGGACCTTTGTAGGAAATTTGAGGGTGCAGATTCCACTGGCCTAAACTTTGAGAATCCGATATCACCTGCATGCTCCCCAATGAATGCAGATAGAGCTAGAAACCAGGATTTTAAAAAACCCAACAAAAGACTTATGGTTTGTTAATATTAAATCCTCATCTTCTTAGATTTGGTCCAATATTATAACTCGTTGAGATATTTTTGGATCCTAACTCATCCAATGAGTTGGCTATCTGTCCCATTTTTGTGTTGTCTACAAATTTTATGAATACACCATCTATGTCTTTAACAAAGTCCCTGGTAAATTGTTGAACAATGTAGGGTAATGCTGTGATGGAAAGATTAGTGATTTAGAGACTGAGAATGTGGGTTCCCAATTCTAGCTCTGTGGTTTATTGCCTTCATGACCTGGGGCAAATCACTTAATTTCACTGGGTGTTAGCAAAATGAATGAGTTGTACTATATGGCTTCCATGGTCTCATATCTCTGAATCTATCATCCTAGGGATTTGTTTCAGTAGTCTGTGGCTGAATTGTCATTTTGCTCCATTTTAAGTTTTTGAAACTTAGCTCTTTGGATTCCTACAGGGAATATGGATTTTCCAACTCATTTTCTCTTGTATTCAGTACCAGGTAAGAGGTGGTTTTTTTCATCCCCTGTTTAAGATTATGTGGAAAGTTTTTAAACTGCCCTACTTTAGAAGGTCAGTCTCAGGTGTAGCATTATGCTTAAAATTCATACCTATGGATGAGATTAACCTTCCCAGCAATCTAGCTGCTGTCACTGATCCTTGGTTTCAATATGAGGTTGCCTCTCCCCTTCCTCCAAAAGTAGATATTTGAAAACCTCCCCATATCGTTTAATATTACTGTGTCATTTATTGTTATAATTTTCTGTTCTAAAGATGTCCAGCAGACATCCCTCGGGATCCCAGTTTGTATCTTTTTTTTTGTGAATACGGTGCTGAAGCTTTCAGAGTCAGATGTAAAAATCATCTTAACGATACTTTAAGTCACAACAATAATAATCCCCCAGGAACATATAATCTGGGACAATACAGTCAAAATCCACAAATGGGGAAAAAGGAGAAGATTATCCCTGGTTGGAAGAGGGCATCTAGGAAGGCTTCCTGGATGGTGTAGCACTTGAGCTAGGATTTAAAGGAAGGACACATGGTGAGAGTAAGGGAGAAGGGCGGTTGACAGTGTTCTAGACATAGAGAACAGTGGGTACAAAGACCTGGTAGTGGGAAAGCCTGGAACATATACAGGGAGTGGGTATATTGGGGTGAAATGAAGGGAATTATGTGAAGTAAGCGAAGTAGGAAAGATAGACATCCTACGTATAGGGCCTTGCATACTACTGAGAAAGATTATTTTCAGTAGACGATGGGGAGCCATTAGAGGGTTTTGAGCAGAGTCGCTTTGTGAACAGATCTGTTTATAAGAAAGATGAATCTGGTAGAGACGTGAAGAATGAACTAGAGAGGGTAGAGGAAGGAAGATCTGTTAGGAAATTATTGCACCAGTCCAGGTAGTCATAAAGACCTAAATGGTGCTGCTAAGTGGGGACAGAGATGAGCTGATTTGAAATTTGAAAGGGAAATGGAAAATAGATGAAATTGCTTTTGTAAATTATTACAGTCATTGTTCCTTAAAAAACAGGACTTCAAAGGCCATATAATTCAATCCATATCTGAATGAAAATCCCAGCTATACCATCCCCCACAAGTGTTCCAAAAATAAGATTCTTTGCATGAAGAGCTACAGGGGGAAGGGAAGGGAGTATAATGCCTGCTATGTATCTGCTATGTACCCGTCACTGTGCTAAGCATTTTTACAAATATCATTTCATTTGATCCATACGACATCCCTGTGAAGGAGGTGCTATTATTATCATCTCTATTTTACAGTTGAGAAAACTGAGGTTATATGACTTGGTCAGGGACAAACAGCTAGCCAGTGTCTGCAGTTGGATTTGAACTCAGGTCGTCCTGACTCCAGACCAAGCACTTTGACCATTGTATCACCAGCTGACAGCTACAGATATGATCTGCTTACAGCAGAATACAATGGGACTCCCACCTTCCTAGTCCTAGATGCTATACTTTTCAATTCAGTTTAAGAATGCATTAGCTTTCTTGCATTTTATCGTGTATTATATATATATATATATGTTGATCACATATATATGTGATTGATATGATATAGATGATATATTCTATATATTTATATCCTTTATATTTACACCCACGTATATGTATATGTGTATACACACATACGTACATACATATATACATATTATATATATATGTGTGTGTGTATATATACATCCTTCAAGCCATCCAGGGAGCAGCTTCCTCTTTTAGTTGTCTTTCTCAAAGCAGTCTAATTTATAGATGCCATTACACTCATAACTTTACTGTTATTCCACAGTTGGTTGAAAGTCTATATTGAATATATTTTTATTTTAAAACAAATGAAGAATCAAATGCTTTTAACTGTTCCTTGGATGTTCCATCTTTTGGTGTTTGTAGTTCTTTTAAAAATAGCTTAACTGTGTTCACACTTGCCTGCAGAATATCAGAGCATTCCCAGGGAAGTGTGAGGGCTTGAATATTTAATTCAGTAACTGACTAAAAGAATGTGCATACCTATTTGATTTTTATATCTTCCTTCATCTATTCTTGAAACACTCGTTCTGGAAGTATTATAAGTGCAAAAGGGTACATAATCCTCATTAAGATACTTTTGAAATAAAAAGGTTAACTTTTAATAACAGGCTGTAGGAGAGAAACAAAACCAAATCCTTTCTCCATAGATAATATGCACTATAATTCCTTCCATCCTCCGTATGGCACAAAGAACTTTTTCACGTACAGAAGCTATATTTCAATTGTCACCAAATCTGAAATGAGAATACACTGAAATGAGAATGACTAGTTGTCCTGAACCTTATTTAATAATTTGTTTGCTGCTTTCTGTATTGCGACTATACAAGTCACTTTCCATTCTCTGGGCCTTGGTTTCTCGAAATGAAAAAAAATGAGAGGTTTTACTACATGATCTCTAAGAGCATGTTACAGCTAGATCTCTGACTTTATCAAGACCCCTATGCAAAGTATCATAAAGGTCACTCTTCAACTCATGCTACATCCAGTTAGGCTATTCAGTGATAAAATTTCTCTGTTAATTTTCTATTTTTGGCATGGGACTTATGTGATATTTCTTTAATTTTTACTGTTTCTAATCTTCAGGGTGTACACCATGGTGACAGCTCAGAAAGATAACAGGACTGGATTTTAATCAAAGCCTAATGTTCAGAAAGAAGTACATGATAGTCCTGATCAGAACATATCGAAAGTATTATTTCAGTTTGGGATGCCACATTTTAGCAGGGACATTAACAAGTTGGGAATCATCTAGTGTGGAAGAGGTGAATCAAATCCATCTAATGTGAGAACCAGTTAAAGGAACTGGGAATAGTTTAGCCTGGAGAAATAGAGCCTTGGATGGGAACCGGAGATAGGGATTTCTGTCTTCAGATATTTGAAGGGCGGCTAACATATGGAAAAGGGTTTAGAAATAGAGCCTTTAAACTGTTTTTGTGCGTCTTAACATGGACCTCTTTTCAGAATGTTTTTAAATGCATAAAATAAAATACACAGATTAAAAATGAAAGTCATAATATAGACCTTGTCTCATAATATTTTTAAGTGCATAAAAGAAAATACATGGATTACAAACAAAGCCAATTATGTTGAAATATAGTTTCCAAAATATTTTTTAAAAAGTTAATGTGCACCAAGGATATGAACCCTTATTTTAAAGAGTTATTCTGTTTGTCCTCAGAAGGCAGACTGAGCGCTGATAGGTAGAAGCTACAGAAAGGCAGACCGTAGTTTAAACTAAGAATAAACTTCCAAAGAATTGGAGCTGTCCAAGGATTAAATGGATTTCTCTGAGATAGCGACTGGTAATGAGTTTACTGCCAGTGAAGATGTTTGAGCAGTGACCAAATGACACTTTGTCAAGGATATTTTGACAAGGGGTCGAGGGGGATTCTTACTCAGGTACAGGTAACCTCTGAGATACCTTTCAGCTTTGTGATTCTCTTCTGTGATTCCCTGCTACTTACTCTGTGTGTGTGTGTGCTTGTGTGTGTGTGTGTGTGTTTGTGTGTGTGTGTGTGATCGTGATCCTGGGTGAATTCCTTCCCCTTTCTGGGGCTCACTCCCCTAATCTTGAAAGTCAGAGTATTGAAGCAGGTCTTTTCCAACTCTAAATCCTTTGATCCTACAATGCTATGATTATATGAACCAAGAATGGTAGGGGTGGGAGAAGTTACTCTTCTCCTTTTTTGGTATCAGATGGTTGACTCTTCATACTAATTATCTCGGCATCCCTTTATTTAGAATTTATCCTCCTTCACTCTTTAACACCATACTCTGAGATTTTCAACATGCTCATTTGCCTCCTAAATTAGCTACATCTGTTACCATAGTTATGTGTAGCATCCAGTTTAACTCCTTCCATGCTTGGTGCATGCTTGTTCTTAATGTGCTCACATTCATTTTTTACTTCTGCCATAATCTTCGACGGTAGCCAGAACTTCTGGAATACTGTAATTTGTAAGGAAATTTTTTCTATATGTTAAGCTGAAATATACCTCTAAGTAATTTCTATCCATTAGCCCCAGTTCTATGTTCCCCCTTCCCCCACCCCAGGGTCAAGTAGAACACATCTATTTCCCATTTAATATTTCAGTGCCTCACCCATCTAGCCCCAACCCCAGAACCCCCAACCTAGCCTTTGGTTCCTTTATATAATCATCATGGTTGGCTCCCTCTCCTGTTGCCTTTTCTGTAGGTGGAACAGAAGGGTTCTTAACTTGGGGTCCATGAATTTGGTTTTTTAAAACGTATCTATCTATACATTTATAGAAAGATAGCTATTCCAACATAGTTGGTTTCTTTTGTAATCTTTTGTATTTTATGCATCTAAAAATATTATTCTGAAAAGGGGCCCATAGGCTTCATTAGCCTTCTAAAAGGGTCTCTGATGAAAAAAAAGTGAAGAACTACTGTTCTGGATGTATTCTGAAAGGGGAAATGGAGAGTGGGACCATCAGCTCCCTGGTTAGAGACATTAGGCTTTTATCAATACTATATAAGATTGCATTATATTTTTTGGCTACTACATCATACTTATTTTGTGTTTGCAATCTTCTAGAACAGGAGTGGGGAATGTGCAGCCTTTGTTCTGTGAAGTTTGGATTCAGTCAAAGGGCTGCACTTGAGGACCTAAAGGGTCTATGTGTGCCTCGAGGCCGCAGGTTCCCCACTCCTGCACAAGAACAATTTGTCTTTTTACATGAACTGCTTCCTAGTCATGTCTTTCGATCCTGTTTTTGAAACCAAACATAGCTCTTCACTAATGCCATTCTACTTTTCTAGCCCATCAATATTTTTAAAAATTTCAACTCTTATCCAATTCTGTAGCTGTCCCTCCTAGCACTTGCAAATTTGGTAAGCTGGCCATCTCCACCTTCCCCAAGTCAGCCATTATCATTCTAAACCAAAAAGTCCAAGAATGCTCATTAGAAACATTTCTCCAGGTTGATGGCAGCTCTTTAATCATCCGTTGTTTCCGACTCTTTGTGACCCCATTTGGGATTTTCTTGGCAAAGATACTGAAGTGGTTCACCATTTCTCCTTCTCTGGCTCATTTTACAGATGCGGAAACTGAGGTAAACAGGGTTAAGTGACTTGTCCAGGGTAACACAGCTAGTAAGTGTCTGAGGCCACATTTGAACTCAGATCTTCCTGACTCCAGGCCCAGCATGCTATGCACTGCACTACCTAACTGCCCTATCACCACTCTTAGGGTCAATCAGCCAGTCCTCAACTAATTTAACTGTACTATCATCAAGCCCATATCTCTTCATCTTGTCCAAAAGGATATGGTGAAAGACATGGTTTATCTGACCTTCATCAGGAACTTTGACAATGATCATAGCATTCCTCTGAATCTATTAGGTCTAATAAGAGAAAAAGAAAAAAAAAGAAAAATGAATTAAATTGGGCACGCCTTATTTTTTAATAAACTTATGCTGTTTCTTATTAATTACTACATCCCTTTCTAAGAACTCACAATTTTTTCCTTTACTGCTGAGTCCTATAACTTTGCCAATAATTGAAGTCAAGTTCATTGGCCTAGGAGTTCAAAGAACATAATTTATTCCCCATTTTGAATACCAGGATAGCATTTCCCCATCTCTAGGCCTCTGGCACTGCTTTTATCCATCGTTGTTTTTCAAAGATATAGATAGTCATTTGCTAGCCACAATCAAAAGTTCTTTCAGTTGGGTGTGGTGGTACATGCTTGTAATCCCAGCCACTGGGAATAATGAAGTTGGTAGGTCTGTTGAGCATCAGCATTATGAACTATAAAAATTGGGTGTCCATATTAAGTTTGGCATCAATATAATGAGGCTCTGGGAGTAGGGGGTAGGTTCCTAAGATTCCTAAGGAGAGGCAAGCCATCCCAGGTCAGAAGCACAGCAGGTCAAGCTTCTATGACAATCACTAATGGGATTGGGTGTGTTCACAACCCCTGCACTTCCAGATTGGACAAGATGGGAAGACCTAATATTTTCTTTTCTTTAAGGCTGTTTCACTACTATAACATATAGTTCATTTGAGATTCTCCATGTGAATGCATTAAGGGCCCCTAGATACTTCCTTACTACCTCTACACTCATCTTGATTTTTAATTCCTTGTTAACCATTTTTGTTTTATGCTTCCCATTCTGAAGGTTCTTCTCCTTGGTAGAGAAAATGTGAGGAAACTGAAAATTGAGCAAATCAACTTTCTTTCTATCATTCATTATCAGCCCATTGACCCCCAAGCCTTTCCCTTCCTTGAGTTTCTCATGTCCCTAGCATAGCCTTTGCTTTCCACTTCTGTACCTATCTTTGAAAAATCTGAGTTAATCAATGAGTTCACTATGTGGGTGTTATCTCTTTATATACGTCCCTCTTTTCTTTCTCATTGGGATAATTTATATTTAAGTAGCCAGTATTGTTATTGAGATCCTTTTATTCCTCTTGATTGAACTTCACTCAGAATTTTAGGTCATGGGATCCTTTCTATGAATTCTGAAATCAGTTCCCCAAACTCCTTGGTTTTCCATCAAACTTTGACTCCTTATCTATCTGGAACTCTTAAGACAATGTATCCACTTTCTCTGAAGGTTCCTGAAATTCTTTATTAGCTGGGGGGATGAAACGACAAACTAGACAACTCAAGAATTTTTCAGCTGTTCATATGATAGACATAATTGTTATTGTGATACATGGTAATTGGCCATAAATGTTGAAGATTTCATGTAAGTAACTATAATTAGTAATACTTTTATACAGCCAACTCAAATATTGAGGGTTGTTTTCTTATTTTTAGTTCTTTACTCTCTGTAATCAGCTTCAGTCTTAATACTTTCCTCTTATACCATTTATTGTCATCATCATGCTTGGTAAAAAAAATAATAAAACAAAGGTCCTGGATCTTATCCACCAACAGACCTTCCCCACTTTTCTGTGCCTCAAGGTTGATGATCCCTGTTCTTTAATAAGGAAATTGATTGAGCCCCAGAGAGATGAAATGACTTCCCCAAAGTCACCTAAATAATAAATAGCTAAGTTGAGATTCATACGAAGGTATTCCCATTGCAAATCCACCCTGAGGACTGGTCATCAGATGGTTATGTGGGCCCCAGTCATTCAAAAAGGGTATTAGGGCTTGAATGAGTTCCTATTAATATATGCCGGAGTACCCACACCAACTGGATCAAAAATCTTTTGGAATTAAAATTAACATGCTCGAATAAATGAAATTCAGTTAAATTTATAAAAGGATATAAATTTCTTTCTGTTTTAATAGAGGAAGAGGGTTGAAACCAGAGCTATGGAACTAGGTATCACAAGAGGTAGGGAAGGGGTGCCTTGGAAATAGAAGAAAGGGAGACCAGAGACATTCAGAGCTTGTTCTTAGATTCTGATTTATTCCTTGTTATTTATCTCATATTCTTTTAAGTAAATGACCTTTGCTTTACTATACTCTAACATGAGTCTATTCTGGCTAGGTTGGGTGAAATTCAAGAGAAGTGGAAATTTATGAGCTGGAGAGTTGGGAATGGCCCAAAGTTGGTGATATTATGGGTTCCTCAGGTACTACAAATAGTTTAGTAGGTTCAGCTTTTGTTATGCAAGGCCAGTTTGCCCTACTTCCTTTCTTCCTATAAAGATTGCTGCAACACCTGAATTTTCATAGGGACTTTACCATATCCACCTTCCTAGCACCTGTTAATTGTAGGGGATATTTGAAAAGAGAGAGTCAGTTAAACATTTATTAAGTGCTTACTATTTACCAAGAAAAGCAAAAACATGGTTTATGCCCTCAAAAAACTGACAGAATAGGGGACACAGCATGCAAATAACTGTACATATAAGAGATGTATGGGGGGGGGTGGGGAGAGGAGAGAGAGAGAAACCTCAGGGGAAGGCACCAGGAGCTAGTGGGATGAGAAGCCTCCTATGACAGTGGGATTTGATTTGAATCTTAAAGAGAGCCAAGAAGCTGCAAAGGTGAGAAGGAGCTTTCCAGGCATGGGACACAACCACTGAAAAGGCACAGAGTCAAGAAATGGAGTGCTTTGTGCAAGGAATAGGATGTCACTGGTTCATAGAGTACATAGAGGGGAGGAAAGTATAAGAAGACTGGAAAGGTAGGAAAAGTCTAGTTCATGAAGGGTTTAAATGCCAAAGACAGGATTTTTTATTTGATCTTGGAATCAACTGTGGGAGCTCCTAGAGTTGGTTAAGTAGGGGGATGATGTGGTCAGAATGGTACTTTAGGAGAACCATCTTGGCAACAGAAGGAAGGAGACATCAAAATGAGGAGTGACTTGAGGCAGGGAGAACAAGCAGAATGTTATTGCATTAACACAGATGAGGTGATAGGGGCCTGCACCAGGTTGGTGTCTATGTGAGTGGAGAGAAGGGGACATATGAGAGAGAGATTACAGAAGTAGAATCCATAGCACAAGGCAACAGATTTGCTATGGGGGTGAATGCAAGGGAAGAGTTGAGGATGACACTATGGTTTTGAGCCTGACTGGGAGGATGGCAATGCTCTGGACAGAAATAGGAAAGTTGGGAAGAAGGGAGAATTTGGGGGAAAGATGAGTTTTGGGAGGGCGTGTTGAGTTTGAGTTGTCCATGAAAACATCCGGTTTGAGTTGGCCAAAAGGTAGTTGATCATTTGGAACTGGAGCTCAGAAGAGACACTAGGGCTTAATATATAGACCTAGGAATCATCTGCATAGAGATGATAATTGAATTCACATAAGTTGGTGATAATAACACCTGTCATTTACATGGCTATTTAGGGTTTTGCAAAACAGTTGGCATATATTATATTGTTGGATCCTCACAACAACCCTGTGAATGGCTTTAAATTTTAGGTGCCTTAATATTTTGTAAGTATGGATCAAAGTTCTCAGCTTAGAGAGTGAAGGTGCCATGAGGGGCATGAGGGGAATGGAAATATTTGTAATACTGGGTGTGGTGGGTGGGATAGTGAATCTACTAGGATTGCCTGGCTTCAGTTAAGGGCCAGTTGAGATTATGTGACAAATTTGTAGTAAACCCAGTTAACTGGCCTTTGTAATTTTCTCCAGCCACATTCAGCAGCAGGTGGAGGATCCTGGAAATAATCCAAGCTTAGAGCTTGGCAAGGTATGATTGGCAGTTGGACAGTGGACCAAAGGATTCTAGTGTGTAAGATAGTAGAGTTGAACTGATTCACCGTGGGGTAAAGATAGGGAAAAGAGGAGAGTATGGCCAGTACAGGAAGGATCACCTGGGAAAGAATTAAAATGTGGAAGGATTGGAGGACATGATAAAGGCAGAAAAGTTGGTTAGGGGTCATTAGCAAGGGAGAAATATGGACTGATAAAAGATGAGCACATACAGGCATTTTTTTGGATCTCATGAAGATGGGAGAAGAAAGAGAAAAGGGAAGGAGGAAGCAAGGATAGCCATTTCAAATGGAATGATTAAAGACCACAGTAGGAAAGTGACATTCCTAGATGTAGTCATTGTCAGATTGAAGACAGATTTCTCAACTCCAGGGATCCCCAATCAGGTGTGCTCTCTCAATGATCATAATGCTTCTACTTGTAGGTTTATATAACTTCTCCAGAAGTCATTTTTAAACTGATTATCTGTTCTTTACCACTTAATTATGTTCTATTCTCTATTGTTGTGGTTGTTGTGTATAAGTCTCATTTTCTCAAAGAAAGTTCATTGAGGGTGGAGCGGTAGATCAGAAAAAGAACCCTCTGGTATATGGTGTATAGTTGGGAGGAGAGAAGCTGGCCTTTGGGAATCCCGGCTCTGCCGCTTACTTAGCTCTGTGACTTTGAGCAATACATTTACCGCTCTAGTCCTCAGTATCTTCCTCTATGAGATGGATACAATAATATTTACAATCACTGCTTTGCAGCGTTGTAAGGCAGACACTTCATTAGCCTTATATAGCTGTAGAAATATGAATTGTTAAGGGGTTACACAAGTACTGCTTTTTAAGTTACTCAAAAATTCCTTATAGATTTGAGGTACAAACTAAGCAAGCTGATTTGTCTTTTTATAATCTTATTTCTTTCTCGTGATGCCCATTTAGAATAGAGCATACATAATTAGAGCTGGAAAGGACCTTATAGATCATTGAAAAATGAGTAAACCGAGCCTTAGAGATTATATGATGAGTCCAAGCTAGTAACATAGGGGCAGTGTTTGAACTAGATCCCCAGGTTTAATTTAGTGCTCTTTGGAGCAACAAATGTTTTACTTAAAGACAGAGGATTGAAGAAAAAAGTGGCTGGATTAGTTTGGATTAAGGCGCCTTCCAGGTATAAAAATTCTTTAAGTGTATTCATTGTAGATTTTCCTGAACTCAATCCAGCTCCAAAAAATTTAATGGGTCATTTCAAAGGATTTACCGTTGGAAGGGACGAAGATAATCTGTCTAACCCTCTCATTTTGTAGGTGAAGAAACAGAATCAGACAATGAAGTAACTTGTTTAAGGTTGAGCAGGTAGCAAGAAGTAGCGCTGGAATTTGAACACAGATCTAGTACTTTTTCTCTTCATACTATGGCATTTCTCTGATACTCTGAAGAATTGGGATTATTGCTTATTTATGGATCAATGAAGCTGCTTGACTCTGAAGAAAATAAGCTAATCACGTGATTACCAGGGCCAAGTTTCAGGTGAAGGAATTCCAGGTGTATACTTTCTTCTGTGATTTCACGGGGAGGGTAAAATAAGTCTTCACTTTTCACCCAGAAGGAAACAGGCTTTCATTAGTACTTCTTTTTTCCTCTAGTTTGTGAGGATGCCAAAGGAGGCCAAGAGTTTCTCAACACATCAAAGTATTTTAAAATAAGAAAAATTATAAAGATATAACCCACAATAATATATCCAGGTCAGTGGCCATTTCATTATAAGGTCATTGTGACGTTTCACCCAACCTATCTATAATATTGCTGTGTTGTTCTATGTAGTGATAATCTTAGCTGCTTGTATTCCAGAGAACCCCTCCACCCTCTGACTAGTAGAGCTTTGCAGGGCAGGCTAATCAGAAAATATTTGCTGGAACTGGGGAGCCCTGAGGGAGACGCCTGCCACTGTCTTCCTCCTTACCCCTTTCACCCTTCCCCATTCTTGAAGTGCCTACACCTGATTATGAGGACACAGGAGGTTTACAGATATGTCAAGAATTGAAACTGGTTTTGTAAAGATCTACACACACCACATTGTGCTTTTGTTCATATTTATTGTATACACTTGTCTTTGGAGCCTGTCTTTTCTGATATTTATGAGCTTCCCTTGGAATCAAACTGAGGGCAGATGGGTTCCATTTTGAGTGGGGATGGGATGTGCCCTAACAACCCTAAAATGATACATCTTCAGGTGAAAACCGAAATAATCAACAGGATGGGAGATTCAAAGACAAGTATAGCAAACTGATTTATTAGTGATAGGACTAGAGACCCTGTTCCACAATTATTTCTTTAGAAAATGAAACTTAATTACAATCACCACGATGATATAATAAAACAGAGACTGCCCATTCTAGTGCCTTGGAAAGGCATCTTCCCTTTGTTGTTGCTGAATTGGGTTCATGGTAATTTTACACATGGATGAATACAGCCACAAAGAGAGCAGCTCCAAGTCAGCAATCAAACTGGGAAGTAAGGTCAGGACACACACCATGCTTGTTTTTGCCAAGCAAGCCCTTAGAGTCTGAGGACTGGTCTGTGGCTTTGGGCATTTTATTGCTTTCTGGGCAAACTCTCCCTTCAAATTTACTTGCTAAAATAATCTTTCTGAAGCTGGTCAGACTCTGGTGAATATGTATAAAAGAAAAAAATTGATTATATTTTCCTGGTGCTTTCTAATTCCTTTCCAGGTCATTTAGATTATATTTCAGGACTGCTGTTAATGGGCTTTTATGTAACTAAAATCAATGTTCATAGAAGCTCATGTCTAAATTAGGTTGACATATTGTGTAGTTTGGTGAATCATTTTATCATGAGCAGTGTGTCCAGTTATTAAATGTTTCAACTAAATATACCCAGTTTGTGATGGTTTGAATCTTGATTTTTATAATTTAATATTGTGAAAATCTATGATATATTGTGTGTATGTCTTTCCTTCTAAGAATGATTACAAGTCTTCCAAGCCTTAGTAGATAAGTTTTTATATGCTGTGTCCAGGAATGAGTCTCTCCAAAGTTAGTTATTTTGGTCCTTGGGCAACAGACCTAGAGTTCATCTCTGAGCCCTTATTCAGAGCCTTTCCAGCTTAGCAAGACCTGAGAGGGCTCGGACTCCATTGGTCCAAGGGTCAATCTCCATGCTGCAAAGAGGCACCAAAGAAGGGCTTTGGGGGTGATGCTTGACTTAGATGGTAGTTGGGCTTTACAGGGTCCATCCATCTATGTCACAGGATTGATTGTGTTCTAATTAGTATTTGGTGGTTGTTAGTTGTGATTCATCTCCTGTCAGATAAGGGAAGTATCTAATGAGGCATGACTACCACTATGTTCTTTCCAGAACCCAGTTACTTGTACTTTTACAAAAGTACCTCTCTCATACTCTTATGGAAATGTGGGAAGCAGAAGAGGCTATCTTGATAAACTTTATGCTTTATGTCAGAAATTTCTGTAATATTCACCAGACCAGAGTCAGTGACAGCTAGATGGTGCAGTAGATAGAGTGGGTATCAGGAAGTCCTGAATTCAAGTTCTGCTTCAGATCCTTAGGAGCTGTGTGACCCTGGGTAAGTTACTTAACCTCTATCTACCTCAGTTTCTTTACCTGTAAAATGAGGATCATAATTCTCTCAGGCTTGTTATGACTACCATATGAAGTAATGTTTGCAAAGCATTGAGCACAGTGCTAGGCACATAATAGCCACTTAATAAATGCTTACCTACTCCCTAACCATAAAATCCCAATGAGGGGCATAGTAGTACATCTCTAGCTACAATTGGTAATATGAGTGTGTTGCATATGAACCAATTTCAATTTCCTGTCTCTTTTCTACAACTCTCTGCCTCGAAGGTCTTTATCCTTATTTTCTATGAATGATCCTTATCCCTTTCCTTTTTTGTTTATTTTTTCAACTATCATTTATTTTTTTCCCTTCTCAACTCCCTCAACCCCACCGAAAAAGAAAAGAAAAACCAAACCCTTGTAACAAATATGCATAGTCAAGCAAAACAGATTCCCATATTGGCCATGTCCGAAAATGCCTGACTCGTTCGGCCTATTAATCCGTCTCCTCTGTCAGGAGGTGGCACTCCTTACGTCATCTTGCCCGTTTCCCTTTATACCTCAGATTTTTCCCTCTAGGGTTCTCATACTTCAAATGGGTTTGTGATCTTACCAGTAAGGGGATCTTCATCCATCAGAGCAGATCATAACCCCTCCATGCCTTTCCATTTAATGTGATTCCTGTCCAGGCCTTCCCATGAAAGGAATCCATGGAGGGTCCACCCAATGCACTGACAGACTTCCTCTGCTTCCTTTCATATTTCATGGATGCTCATTCAGCACTCAGACTTTCCATTTTTCTATCATTCTCACTACCTAACTGGTTCATGTCCTTTTCTAGTCATGCATCTACTTATCAATCACTTTATCAAAAAGGGTTTATAAGGTGCCTGCTGTGTGATAGGCACTGTGTTAGGTGCAAAATAAAATAGTCCCTGCTGTCATAGAGCTTCCATTCAATCAATCCATGTAAGCTCTCACAGAGCTTGCATTCAATCAAACAACAAGCATATATACACAAATGCAAAGGAAGGAAACAAGAAAATAAGCCCTTATTAAGTGCCTGTAATGTGCCAGGCACTGTGCTAAGTGCTTTATAAATGGTAACTCATTTGATATTTACAATAGCCCTGCAAGGCAGGTATTATTATTATTAATCCACATTTTACAAATGAGGAAACTGAGGCAAGCAGAGGTTAAGGAACTTGTCCAGGGTCACACAGCTAGTAAGTATCTGAGGTTGTATTCGAAACCCAGTTTGTCTGACTCTACGCTCAACACTCAACACTGCACCCTCCAGCTGCCTTAATATGCAGAATATATACGAGGTAATTTTTCAGGAGAGGCACTGGAAGCTGGGAAGGGGGTGCAGGGAGGAGATCAGGAAAGGCCTCTTAACTTCATACGGAGAGGGGATTTGAGTTGAACTTGGAAGTAGACTAGGGATTCCAAGGAGGAAGAACATTTCAGGCTTGGGGGGCGGGGTGGGTAGAGATGGACAGCCTGGGACAAAGGTACAAACGTAGGAAATGAAATGCGTGTGAAGAACAGACGAGAAGGCCGCCTTGGAAAGCCTGGAGAATGTATGTGTGAAGGGGAGTAATAGCATGTAGACCTGGAAAGTCAGGCTGTGCAGGACTCTCTCTAAATGCTAAATGGAAGAGTTTGTAGTTGATACCAGAGGCAAAAGGGAACCCAAGAAAGACCCGATCAGATCTATGCTCTGGAAGTACCACTTTGTGTGTAAGTACGTGAAGGACAGACCAGAGAGATGGGAGGCTGGAGCCAGGGAGACCAGTAAGAACGCTGTTTGTCTGGAATCCAGACAAGAGGAAACAGAAGTAATTAACATGCTTAGGGTATGGCAGCATAGCCTGGGAGAGCATTCCCATTGGCCCTTCTCCTCAGGGCAAGGACCAATGGGGATGCACCCTCCAGCCCTGCTGTAGACACACCTGTGGTGATGACAGCCTGACGGTCCTTGGTGATGTTTCTTGTGTCCCTTCTCATTGACTCTTATGGGACCTCAAAACTAGAGTGCGCCTCAGAAGCTATCTGCTCCAATCTGTACTCGAGCAGGATTCCCTTCTAAAGAGCTAGGTGCTGCAGGATAAATTGCTGTATTTGAAGTTGGGAAGACCTGAGTTCAAATCCTTCCTTAGACGCTTGCTAGTTGTATGAACCTGGGCAAATCGTTTAACCTCTCTCGGCCTCAGTTTCTTAACCTGTAAAATGAGACTGATAAAAGTGACAATACAGTTGTGAGGATCAAATGAGATTATACATGTGAAGTGCTTTATAAACTTTAAAGTACTATGGAACTACCGGCCATCCCTGGTGACAGATGATGATGTCTCCATTTGAATGTCCCCAGGGACAGGAAAATCACCACCTCCAGGGGTGGTCCAGTCCATTTCTAGAGAGAGATATTTACTGGGAACCTTTTTATATTGACTCTTTGTAATTTCTCAAATTGCTACTGTCCCTCCCTCCCCCGCCCTGGGGCCACATAAAATACAATTCTTCTACTTGATAGCGCTTCCTGTCTCTTATTTCATTGGTAGGGCATAGATAAAAAATAGGGATGTTTCCTCAGTATAAGGAGCCCCCAGGTGAGGAAACTCTATCTACTAATGCAAGTTAGTATCGTCTCTGAAAATTAGAGTTTTACACAGTTGACTTAGGGCACTGAGAAGTTGAGTGATTTTCCCACAGTCACTTTGTGTTAAAACAGAGGTTCTCAAATGACCCCTGTACACTCTTAAAAATTATCAAGGAGCCCAAAGAGCTTTAGTTTATGTGAATTATATCTACTGATATTTACCATATTAGAAACTAAAACCAAAAAGTGTTAATACTTACTAATTTTAAAATAACAATAAACCTGTTACATGCAAATGTGAATAACATTTCTGTAAAAAATATTTCTAAAACAAAAAAAATAGTGGAGGGGCATTATTTTACATTTTTTCCAAATTTCTTTAATGTCTAGTTTAATATACTTGCTTCTACATCCAATTTGTTGTGATATATCATTTTGATTGATGTATATTAAAAAAGTGGTGCAATGGATAGAGGGTCAAGCCTGGAGTCTGAAAGACATCTTCCTGAGTTTAAATCCAGTCTCAGATACTAGTTGTATGACCCTGGTCAAGTTACCTTACCTTGTTTGCCTCAGTTTCCTCATCTATAAAATGAGCTGGTAAACCACTCCAATATCTTTGCCAAGAAGACCTCAAATGGGGTCCCAAAGCGTCAGACACTACTGAAAACGTCTGAGCCACAACAATAAAAACACATGAAGAAAATCCATCTTCATATAGATATGTAATTTAAAAAGGGAAGAGTAATTTAATACTGTTTCAGAAAATTGTAGATATTCTTATTTGATACCACACCCCAAACTGACAAATGATAGTTTTTAAAAGATTAGTTGCAATGTAGAATCTGAAACCAGATCAATGAACTTTTTGTGCTCTGTTATATTAAAATCCATTGTTCTGTCTGGCCCTCTGAATGATCTTTTTGCATGACTTTATAATATTGTCCTTTGGTCATTTGGAAAATATTGGTTCACTGAGTTAGGCAGATCTTCCAAATGTTGACACCCTTTATTATACAATATTAAAAAATCACTTTTATTCATATCACTACCAATCTCATCAGTATTGTAAAGTTGTTGCAGTGTCACAAGTTTTCCAAAACTCTAATTTTTTTTTCCTGAAAGCTTGAATTTTATCTTTGGCAACAAATACTGTCAGTTGTTTTCCTTGAGGTGACAGGCTTATTTTGTTCAGCTTTGAGAAAATGTCTGCCAAATACTCAAGTCTGAATAACCATAGTTTGTTTATCAGTCATTTTTTCAAGTAAAAATGGCAATCTCTAACAAAAAAAAGCACCTAGTTCAGCTCATCTCATGTCCCAATTGCACAGTTATGTGCCAGAAGCACTTTCGCTGGAAATTCCATTTTATCACACAGAATAGTAAAAAGACTTTAAAAAAATAAAATTTAATATTGCTTCGTGTAGGACGTTCATAATGAAAATGGCGTTTTTGTGAGTGATAGTGGTGAAGAAGCCCATGATGACTAGTACACTTTTTTTTTTACATTTTTTTTTTTTTTGGAGAGGGGAAGGTAGGGCAATTGGGGTTAAGTAAGTTGCCCAGGGTCACACAGCTAGTAAATGTGTCAAGTGTCTGAGGTCAAAGTTGAACTCAGGTCCTCCTGACCCCAGGGCTGGTGCTCTACTCACTGTGCCACCTAGCTGCCCCTGACTGGGATATCATTGCCTTGATTCATGTCAAGGTACCAGCAGCTTGACCCATCATTGCTTCTGCACCATTGGTGCAAATGTCAGCGCAGTTATTCAGCGTGACTTATATGGGCTGCCAAATATTTTCATAAAAGAAGATTTTCCTCAGTGAATAGTTGGTGTTGATTCTGAATGAATAAAGGCAAAACAAGTGCAACCTCATAGTCTATAGATTCATCCATTTGCAAGGCAAAAGTACAATTCTGCTAATGAGATAGTAACTTGGTTTTCGTATTTCCAGCCAATGATAATGATATTAATTCGTAGGTCATGCAGCCTTTAAAGACCCTACTGCATACTCAAGAGAATGAGACTGGAAAAGGCAAATAACATCTTAGTATTATTATGGAAATAGTTTTGCCCTGAAAATCCCCCTTGAGTACTCCTGAGGGTTGGTCCCCCACGCTCTGAGACCAGCTAGTGTTAGATGCAGGGCTCGAACCCAGCATTTCTTGGCTTCCAGCTGACTTTCTATCCATTCTGTTAGATTGCCTCTCTACTTTATTCGTAATGACCTTTAATATACATAGCAAGCTTATATTAATTATATATCAGAATTTATGAAAAAAAAGCTATGCCCCACTGCTAATCTTGACTAACTCCATCACAAAGAAAATGTGCATGGAAGATGTGCTACTTCTGTCCTATTAAATGCAAAATCTGAGCAGCCTAAAGTTCAGTGTTCGTAGCTCTCTGGTCCCTATTTCTCTGCCCTCAACTTGCTTCTACTATTTAGGGCTTCTTTCCCAATGCTTATGTGCATTTTCATTCCCAGACCCCATCTACATATGTTTAAGTCCAAGTGAGCTTTGCAGTCCTTTATGCAAAAAGGAAAAGAAAATCCATAAATAATATACTGGGCATGAGCAATATTAGAGGACCAAAAGTAAATTCTAACCCAATGCATACCAGCTGACTCTACAATTGTAAAGGTGTTCTCTATAAGAACATGCCTAGTGCTAGATTAGCTGTGCTGTTAATCCTTCACTGCAGTACAGGTCTGATCACTTGGCATCTGTCATTCCCCCTGAGCCTGGCCTGGAGCTCCAGCCAGAAGTGGTTTATTTTCCCACAAAGTGTCCAAGACCCAGGAATTCATTCAGTAAACAATTATTAAAGATCTACTATGAGCTAGTGTTATGTGCTGGGGATACTAAAAAAGGCAAAAGTGTCCTCAAGGAGCTTACAATCTAATGGGGGAGATAACATACAAGCAAATAGTTACTAAGCAAGCTATATATAGAATAAATAGGAAATGAAAAATAGGAAGGCACTAGAATTAAAAAGCGTTGGGGACAGTAATGGCAATTATTCTAAATGCTTTCCAGATGGGATAACTCCAACCAGTTCTGGTTTCTTGGGCTTTATTCTATTTAAAAAACCCTGTGCTATGGCTTTGGTCAGTTAGTGGCTACCACCACCTCGTTGGTCTTTCCCAGGATTGTGAAACTGATTTAAGAAAATTCCTCCTGTGTGATTTTTAATTTTGTTTTTTGCTTGTTTTATGTAAATTACATTTTAATTGCCTAAAAAGGTAATAATTAAATCTCACTAGCTTCTCTACCCTCAATGACCTTCATAATGAAGGGTTATATGAACTTAAAAATCTCTTTTCCCAAATTGACACGTTTAGGTGGTTCAATGCCATAGTCTCTCCTTTCAAATCAATGAGACATATGTGCCCGAAAGAGGCTGAGCTTCCACCAATCAATAACATAATTGCATTTTGAGTTACCCATGGAACTCTGTAAGCATGATAACTCTTAGTTCAGAGGAGCTCTTAGAGAACATCTATTTTCGTGTCTTTCCCATGTGACTCTTCCCCATGCCTGGAATGGTCTCTCTCCTCACATCTGCCTCAGCTTCTTCTGCCTAAACATTACTTCTACTACCTTCCTGCTCTCCCCCACTGCTAGCATCTAAGAGTACTTCACATTGACACTACATATCTTCTGTGTACATGGTTGTTTGCATGTTGTCCCTGCCATAAGACTGTGACCTCCTAAAGGGCAGAGGACAGTGTATTTGCCTTTCTTTGTTTACTCAGTGTCCAGTACAGTGCCTGGCATATAAGTAAGTACTTAATCAGTGCTTGTTGACTGACTTTATGCAGAGCAGGACACCCAAGGGCCAGAATTCAGTTCAGCAAGCATTTATTATGTGCCAGATGCTGAGGTTATTAAGGACAGAAACATAATAATGTCTACTCTCAAGGACCTACCATTCTACTGGGGAAAACAGTAGATGTTTTGTCCTCTGATACAGTAAATGTACTCTCATAAGTAAATACAAAATTATATACTGAAAGAGCTGGTGTAGGAGGGAGGGCTTAGAAAAGGGAGTGGCCCTTGAGTGCAGTCTTGGAGGGATTCCAAGAAGACAAGGTAATGAGGGAGAGCCTTCCAGGGATAGGGGACAACCTGTTCAAAGGCAGATGGAGGAGATGAAATGTGTGAGAGGTACAGCAAGTGGGCTCATTTGGCTAGATTGTGGGGTGGTTTCGAGGAGGTAATATAAAATCAGTCTAGAAAGAAAGAGTGTAACCAGATTGGGGAGGGCTTTAAATTCCAGGCTAAGGAGTTAATGATTTATCTTAGAAGCCATAGGGAGCCACTGAAGCTCCTTGAGGAAGACCAGACCTGTGAGTTCAGAACATCAGTTTGCTTTGTGCAGGATAGATTTGAAAAGAAAGAGACTTGAAGCCAGGAGACCAGTCAGAAGGTATTTCAATAGCCCAGGCAAGAGGGATGAGGTCTTGAACCGAGATTGGGGCCGTGTAAGGGGAGAGAAGGGGGGGAAAGGCTAGACATGTGAAAATAAGATGAACAGATGCGGTATATCATGGCTGCCAAAAATGAAAGAACATCAGATTTTAAGTCAGAACACCTGGCTCTGGCACTGACTAGCTGTGTGATCATGGGCTTAGCCTCTCTGGGCCTCAATTTCATCCTCTGTAAATGAAGGATAATTTTACTTACCTTACATCATGTTGTTGTGAAACATTTTTTAAAAGGTAGGTAGACCCATAAATTGTTATTCTTAAAACGCTGTCTTATTTTTTAAATTATCATGTAGGTCCCAGCTCTCTTTGGTGGGGACCACATTTGAAAATAATCGGGAAACACTTCTGGGAAAATCACTTTGGTATCTGTTTTCAAAAAGTGTGTCATAGTGAATGGAGATCTGGCTCAAATCCTGCTTCTGATGGATACTGGCTGTGTGACCCTGGGCAAATCTCTTGACCTCTCAGTGCTCTCAAGTAATCCTCTCTCAGACTACAAGTTATGGATGAGCATTACTGATCTATATCAGTAAAGGGAGTTCCTCAGCCTAATAAAAGCACAGGTACACACAAACAAAAAAAAATTATTCTCTTGCTTGTAGTTTGAAGGTGACATCTGCAAATGTCTCATTTCCCAGAAGTATCTAAATAGGGCTTTATTTCCTGGCATCATACCTATTTGTGTATCAGTTATGGGGAGACCAAGAGACAGCCATTAATAAGTTCATTTCCTGTTCCTTGTGGAAAAAAATACAGTGCCCCCATTGTATGTGAATTGCTCTCCAGCATTTGGTGGTACTGCAATTTGAAATCCAAATTTTTGCACTTTGCTAACCTATCAAAAGTTACCTAACATCAATAGTAGGCAGTGTTATGCAGTTATGTTGGTGAAACCTGTGTATGTAACTATCGCTAGCTGGCAGGTTTGTGGTGGTATGGAACATTTTGTTTCTTTATGTTTTCCCATTTATAAAGGAAACCAATCTGACATCCAAGAGTACTTTGTTATTGACTCAGTGCTCGGCTAGGGGAGAATGATTTTGCCTGTGTATGGGAGCATCTGATAGTCTGAAATGGGTTTCTGAGCTTTCATGGCCCATCTAGTTCCTACTAAAAAAAGGAAAAAAAAACCACTCCTCCCTGTGTCAGGCGCTGTTAAAATGACTGCCCATTCTCTATGTTCTCTAGAGGCAGGCAACCCCAGAGAAGGCACGTACTCAGGCCTGAATGAAAAGGAAATGTCTTCTGAGCTCCACTCCTGGCTAAGTGCCTCTGTGTCTCCAGCTAACTTTCCGAGACTGTTGTGAATTTGAAGGAAGTCATAGATGTAAAATTCTTTAAAGTTGCTCAGAGAAAGGTACTTATTTTCAGCATCCTATTGATAAAGACAGGGCTGAATGCTGGAGATCAGTGGATGATTAGTGGATGCAAGAAACATTAGGCTCTGTGGAAATGGATGGAGGGTGTGGTCCATGGAGTGAAAGAATGTTAGAACTGAGAGGGAATTTAGAGATCATCTACTCTGACTTCTTCATTTAAAGATGAGGTTGAAAGACTTCACCAAGGTCTTAGAGATAATGATGACAGAGCTGGGACTGGACACTGGCTCTTGGTTCAGTGAAAAGAAAAAAATTAGGAGACTGAGCAGTCTTGAGGCCAGGGGCATCCAAGGCGAAAGGGATGTAAGACTGGGAGACTGACACAGAAGGAGAAAACGGGACGTGTTCAGTAACACTAAAGTTAGGCTTACAAACAACCTTATTTAGCTGAAGGCCATACGCCTATAAGGCCTGGTAATAACTTTCACGGGCAGCAACAAAGGTGCTGTTTATAGCAAAAATTGCATCTCTCTCTCTCTCTCTCTCTTTCTCTCTCTCTCTCTGTCTCTGTCTCTCTGTCTTTTTCTCTTTCTCTCTCTCTTGCTCCCTCTCTCCTCTCCCTCTCTCCAGTGCCTAGCACTGTAATTGACATATAGTAGACATTTAGTAAGTGCTCACTGAAATGAATTTAATTGTCCCCGCTGTTTATGGAGCCCACAAAGACTTGTCATCGACTTGAACTGACAAAATTGTTTTTACCATGTGTGGGTTCAGAACTGACCCATCTACTTAGTCAAAGCTCAAAAGACTGAGTTTAGAGCTCATAACCTACTCTCTGGACCATACCACAGCCATCTTTTTTTTCCTCCGAGGTTGGGCATTTTTCACTCTCAAAATGTAGAATAGATAAATATTTGCCGGAAGGAAGTGGAGCAGATCCCTGGATGCATTCTTGCTGCATTATTTAAATCATGGTAACTACATCCTTAATGAAAGGGTTTGGTTTGTACCGAGTGAAGATACAAATTCCATTAAAGTCCATTATTCAAATGAAATCAGCTTGTGAGTACAAGTACATACAAAACTGTAAATAATTGAAGAAGCAAGAATTGTAAGATGGAGCCGCATGAAGATGGACACTCAAAATTATATGAGTTGTGTGGGGCTGAAACTTGAGCAGTCGAAGATCAGAAGGTTGAAACTAAAACTTGGAAGTCCACAAGAATGGGATTCCTTTCCATTTTGTGAAATGAAAAGCCAACATTGGAGAAGTGTTTGTGTCCATTAGTGGTCCTTAGGAAGAGAAATAATGTGGGATGTACACTGGTTTTAAAGAAGACCCGGGGGTAGTCCCTGCTCTACCACTTATTGTCTGTGTGACCTTAGGCTAGTCATTTCATTTCTCTTAGCCTCAGTTTCCCCATCTGTAAAATGTATTTCATGCTTGTAATATCTATTTCGGCATCTAGGCGGCACATTGGATAAAGGATTAGACTTGGAGTCGGGAAGATCTGAGTACAAATTTGACTTCAGACACTAGCTGTGTGACCCTGGGCAAGTCATTCTACCTCTGTTTCCTCCTCAGTAAGATGAGGATAATAGCGGCACCTACCTCCCAGGGTTGTGGTGAGGATTCACTGAAATACTACTTATAAAGTGCTTTGAAAACCTTAAAGCCCTGTATATGTTATTACTGTTTCACAAGATCATTGTGAAGATTAAGCAATTAAATTAGACGATGTGGATAATGTGTATTATAAATCTTAAAAGGGCTGAATGTCATTTATTATTGTTTTTGTTGCTAATCTTGTACCAAGAACTTGTGTTTATAGCATCCAGAAAAACATTTTGATGTAGCTTAGATTTATTTACTACTTAAAGATTTGCAAAGTATTAACTCCTTTGCTCTTACCATTATCCTACCCATGTTTACAGAAGAGAAAAGTGAGGCTCAAAGAGGCTAAAGTTATGTAGCCATGGTTCATGTCTGATGTTTCTATAGCCCTTTAAGGTTTACAAAATACCCTTCTCACAACATCCCTGTGAGTAAAGGTAGTACCAGTATTATTTTCCTTGTTTTACAGATGAGAAAATGGAGACTCAAGAGGCTGAGTAATTTTCACATGGCTTCCCAGCTAAAGTAGGAGCTAGGATTTGAACCCAAATCTCTTGACTCTAAATTGAATGTACATTCCGCTGTCCTGTCCTGGGATATAAAAGTATTTTGCAAAAAAAAATTCACAATGATCTATGACCTTTCTCCTAGCTTATAAACAAGACCAACCTCCTCATTTTACAGATGAGGAAACGAAGGCTGGTGAAAGCTAAGTGACCTGCTTAAAGTCCCAAGTGAGTAAGCATTAGAGGTAGGAGTTGAACCCAGGTCCTCTGACTTTACAGCTAGTGCTCTAAAAGTAAAGGAAATAATAGCAATAGTCAAATGGACTTGAAGTCTAAAAACATGGGTTCCATCTCAGATCAGCTGTTTATGTCATCTGTCATTTTGATCAAATCTCTTAACATGTATGGTTTTCAGTTTTCTTATCTGTAAAGCAGTCATCTCTGACTAATTGAATTATATAATCTCCAAGGTCCCTTCCATCTCTAAATTTTGTGATTCTAAAATAGAATACTTCTTTCATGTTGCATTCATGGGTGATACCCAGGAGCCCACAGACTCCCCGGAATGATTATTGAGGATTCTAGGATTAGTTTTAGATTCCAGAAATACCACCTTAATAGATAAGGATCCAGTATTTCCTTAGTGGGGGAATATTCTCTTGTGAAGATCATTATGAATGTGGATTGTGTAGATTATGATTCCACCATCTTGTAATACAACAGTTCTCAAAGTGTGGTCTGGGGATTCTGGGGGAGCCTGAGGACCTTTTCAGAGGCCCCATGAGGTCAAAACTATTTTCATGCTAGTACTGAGACATCTTAAGTTCTATGATGGCAAATACAAATAGCTATAACACACATCAACAAAAGTCCTTTGGCTTCCTCGATAATTTTTAAGTGTGTAAAGGGGTCCTGAGATTTAAGATGTTTGACTGCTATAGTAAATGGTTTTTAAAGTAGTCGTGGTTAAAAACCTTCCCTTAGTGGAACTCCTGGTGTTGAGCTCCTCCACATAGGGTTGGGTTGGTCTTCAAAAAACAGAGCCCATCACCACAGCTGGACTTGAACCCATAAGAGCTTTCACTCTGCTGCCCTTGGGTGAGAAACCAGTATCATTTCTTTACCTTAATAAGCCATTAGAAGTGGATTAGTTGGCATTCTACGTTAAAAATAAAGAACTTTCCAAACTAAGTTTGCCATGAAACTTTTGGGGGTTGAATAAATACTTACTGCATACATAAAAATCTGTCTGGGGATATGGGATACCCTCAGGAATAAATAGGGTCAGGAAAATTGTGGCACAAAATAGAGGAATTTAGACCTTGGTTCCAAATTGGAGATGGAATAACTTTGAAAGCAATGGGAGATTATTTGCCAAAAAAATCACAGGGAGTAGAAGAAACCAAAAGAAGGATAGTACTACTTCCAAAAAAAGGTAATCAAGAGAACATTAATAATTCCTGATCCATGTACCTACTTTGCTTTTTAGAGCAAAAAACAGCCTTAAATGTTTTCCTCCAGCAAGATGTCTAACATGCATATATTAGTAACCACAGAGATGTTTACTCGATGACTTTCTGTATATTAACGTCAGACGAGGCACAAAATCTCAATGGTAATTATGACTTCTTATAGTGCTTTAAAGTAACAAAATGCTATACACACACACACACACACATATATATATATATATATACATTATTTCACTTGAGCCTCATAACAATCCTATGAGATAGTAATATAGGTATTATTATGCCCATCTTATAGATGAGAAAAATTGAGGTGCAGAGAGGTAAATGGACTTGCCTATGGTCATATGGCTGGTAAATGTCAGGCAACATTTAAACCCAGGTCTTCCTCCCTCCATACTCTGTTCAGTAGGTCATACTGCATTCCAGAGAGATATTCTTGCCAAAGGTGTTCATAACTGTTATGGAGGATGTTTTGGGCAGAGTCCAAATGGAAGATTGAGGTCCTACAGACTGTGAGCTCTTATGTTGCTCCTGCCTCATGAACACTCTACTGATTACATTAAGCCCTAGAACATTACAGTGCCTCATAAATGAGATCTATGATTACTCAAAAGAGATCAATATAACAGTCCATGGAAGAAATCCAAATATATGAAAAATGGTTGGTTTAAATTATAACACACCGTTGGATGGTCGGTCCATTGAATTAATTAATCAGTACATATATTTGGAATAGGTATCATAGATTGAAAAGGAGCTAGTCCCAGAATTTAATAGGAGGAAAAGAGATGAACGTCCCTTGAGACGTTCAGTGCTTTCAACAGTACCACACAACTGACTATCTTAAAAAATGTCTTGGTGGTGTTATATAATTTTATGAATCTTGGAACACCACCATCTCTAAAGAATGAAAGATGTGAGTGATCCAAAGGGCTGTGAAGAGACACAGACCTTCTAGATGAAAAAGAAATTGGTGTTGATGAGCCTGTCCAAAGCAGAGACTAATCCACTTGCCAGTGAGTTTATATTTCTTTTTTAATGTGAATTTTCTATGCCAATATAAACTTAAACATATACAAATTACAGAAAAGATTGCATATGAAACTGTGAACCTCTGTTCTTTATATCTTTTAATTTTGTTTTTAATTTGTTGTGAATTTAAAAAACTGAAAAAATATTTTCATGAAGAAAGTATAACAGAAAGTAGGATTATATGTGAAATAATAAACCTCCATTTGGTACAGTTTGCTTTTTTTAAAAGTATGTGCTAAATTCAACATGTTGCTTTCAGAGCTCTCTTGGTGGTCTGTTTCCTTTTGAACTTCCTTCTGTTTTCTTTTGCTCATACATTCAAGTTTTTTGAAGCATGTATCATATTTAAGATGGTAGGAACAAAACTGTCCTGCTTGTCTGGTCTCCTCTTCTAAACTTCTCTTTGCTCTCTTCGGTTTATTTTCTTAATACTTTATTGACACTTTTTTTCTTTTTCTTCTTTTTTCCATCACTCATCATTTACCAACTCCTCAAAGCTTATGTTACAGTGATTACTCTGTCCCCTATTACCCGAAGGCCAGCTGTGTTACATTTCACCCCTTCCCCAGGGTTCTCCCCTACCTTTAAGGAGTTGTTGGGGGTGCTCATCTCTGTCATTTACTATAGCCCCTAGGTTTTGTTCTCCTCGTTTTAGGGATGCAAGCTCTCAAACTCCATTTAACTGCTTAACAATCAGTCTAGCTATCATAAAGGAATATTTACTTCAATGATATGGCAGAGCAAACATGCATTTTCCCTAACACATGGTGGGGCATAATTCCCTCTATGCTATTTTGGTCTTTAGGGAGGAGATGGAGATTAGGTTTATAACTTGGGCTCATTTCCTACATAGGATTAGCCCCATCAAGTTCCAAGTCAAAATTCTCCCTTGGGCATGAATCCTTCTCAGGAATTCCTTTCTGGGCTGGCTGCAAGATCTAATCTAGAATTTTGGGCTTCAAAGTACCTAACATACAAGTATCCAGTTTGGCCACTATACTCCCTGAACCTAGAACTGAAAAGAACAAGAAAAGATCAAAACTCCAAGCTCACTTCTTGTAGCTACAGGACTTAAGGGCAAGGAAGGTTGACCATTGGGGTCTTTAAAGCTCCCAGCTTATTACATGCTGTAGCAACAGTCTTGCTAGCAGCTACTGTGGCTGTGGAAAACCAACAACAACCAGCATACAGAAAGTTGCTAACGCAGGTTTTTTGATCTGCTTTTCTAAGGAAAGCAACTTTAAGGGGTTAACAATCTCAGTTTAAGTAGACATACATATATCATTCATTTAGTTCTGGGGGAAAAGATCATCCCCCTGAACTTCAAGGCAAATACAAACAGAAATTACGAACATCAACAGACCTTATCTGATTCAAATCACAATTCATAGTTACCAGAGAAGCACCAACATCTCACCTGTCTGAGTTACAAAGCCGGGGCAGGGTGGGGGGGGCAGGGTTCAACGGCTTGCCCAGAGTCTCATCACCCACATTGTTTCAGTGAGTGTGCTCCTCAAAAGTAAAACACCAAGCTCCCCTCAATTATATCCTGTTCGGAGCCCTGAGGGCTCTGACCTCACCCATCTTGGGTGTGTGACAGTTCCCCATCCCCAGCATCACATCATATATAAGTCAATGACTCTTGATTGTCTTAATGCTGAGAAACATTCCAAGACAAGATACCACTTTGCCAGCCCTATTCAAACAAAGAACAATGAAAAGTTCCATTTTGCTTGCCATTACATATGGTTCCCTCGCTGTAAGTGAATGAATCCCTCATCCCTGGATGCTGTTGGAAAGAGAGAGTGTCATGTAGATTTAAAGATAGAGACAGCTCTGGCTATGCAGCCAATGGAAAGAGGCTGGTCCCAATTACATGGTAGGCCAGCATAGAATGTCTTCTTTCACAAGCAGGTCTGGCATCTCCCATGTGTGTGTCTCCATCTTAGGTGGTCTGAGTAAGTACCAAACACCTGTTAATAAATTCCCATCATATAGAGTTTGTTTATTTTTCTGGGAACAACTGAACATCCTTTAATTGATGTCTAGTCTGTACTTGGAGTTGTTACAACCATGATACTTTTTTTTGAGCTTGGCAGAATAATAAATTATTTCTGTTTAGTCTTTGGTTGCTAAGGCTAATTGTGCTGATTTTGAATGTCACATAGGGAATAAATATGTTAAACTGCAGAAGGTTGAGAACAAATTGTCATGCTCTTAGTCCATGGCAGGCATCCTGTGACAGAAAGAGAAGTCACAGATAAGACTAACATGTGTAGCTTCTGTTGAACCTGAAGGCAGACTCATCACAAGTTTTGTGTGAATGGTGTTAGCTGTGACTGGGTTCTAGAATATCCTGTCATAGCCACAGGCAGACATGGCCACTTCAGAGGATTATACTCTCCTGGTTTCTTTTTCACAAGAGTTGTTGTAATAACAGAAGCAGAGTATACAAAATGCATGTAACCAGATGAAAATAGAATTTTAAGTCTCTCTTTTCCTTCTTTCATTACACCAAAGTACACTGTGTTCTTAGAAGCCTGGGAGATGGTCTCATACACCTGCAAAATCACATTACATTTTCTGTTTAAATATCATAGTTGAATGCATACTTTTTTCCAACAGAAATGTATTTTGACCTCACCTGGCAAAATGTTCCTGCTTCCTCCCTTTTCTCCCCCACGGCCTAATGCACTCATAAGGCAAACATAATCTGTTAACTGTATTGATTGCTTGATGGACTTCAACAATGACCTTTTTATCCCAGCAATTATTTAGCATCTTGTATACTCTATCAGTAATCCAGGAGACCGTACTCTCTGTCTGGAATTATCGCTTTTCTTTTGTTTACAGAAGTCGGTGGAGATTTAATTTGAGAAGCTAATTTTAAAGCAAAAATAGATTCCAGAAATGACAAGTGCTACATGATGTTTGACAAGATCCCATCTGTTGTCATTATGGACACTAAAACAGGATCAGTATGTAAGGCTTTTATAATCCCAGGAGGGCCTTATGTAGTGCAGTGCGGTGAAAAGAACTTTGAATCTGAAGCCCAACATCTATGCAATAGGGTGTGTGGTAGCAATTTGACTTGGTGGTACTTTATCATCTGTTAGGACCATGGACAGGGGAAGATGTCAGTCAGTTCTGGTCCCATACTGTCAAGTCACCCTTTATTATTTGCTGTGTAAGAGTATGATTCATTTTGTTAACAGTTTATGACCCCATCTTGCAGTTAATTATTCATAACTAGATCCTCACCTTATGTTTCTCCCCAGGGCTCTATGTCAATCAAAACCTATGCTCAAGGGTCATAATCTTAGCAAATAGTTTAGTTGGATTTGATAAAAAGGTAATAAAATATACACATGCATCACCAAAACTACGAAAACTTCAAGTCCACCAACCTCAGAATGCAATGTCATTCTTACCAGATCCCACTGGTGGAAGATAAAAGATAAAACATAATGTTCATATGCTTAATGCTTAACTTCCCAACTGAAAGGAAGAGGTAATGTCAGTTACTCATGAGAGTCATCTGGGAGATAGGTGTTTCCCTCTGGCTTGAATAACTGTAGAAACCTTAATCAAAGTACCTCCTGGCTTTCATTCTTTGCTCATGGGCTCTACTGGACAAAACTGGGGAGATCAGGAAAGGCTTCACGTAAGAAGTAACGAAAGAGCCGAGTTTTGAATGATAGAGATTTTTAAAAGACAGGTTGGGAAATAATGCATTCTAGGCACGGATGACAGCCTCTGTGAAGTTTCAGTGGTGGGAGATGGCATGTCGTGTGTGAAGAACAGTAAGAATGCCAGTTTCGTTGCATTGAAGAGTGTGTGAAGGGGAATAAAGTTGGAAAGGTGGGTGGGAGCCACATTCAGAAGGGCTTTAAATGCCAAACAGAGATGCTTTCTTAGGGGTGATAAGGAGTCACTTTGTTTTCTGAGCAAGGAAACAAGATGGGCATGTTACATGCTTTAGGAACAGGAGGTGGGGAACCTGCGACCTCGAGACCACATGTGGCCCTGTAGATCCGCGAGTGTGACCTATTGACTGAGTCCAAGTTTTATGGAACAAATCCTTTTTTTAAGGAGACTTGTTCTGTGAAGTTTGGATTCAGTCAAAGGGCCCCACCCCTCCTTTATGAATATCACTTTGGTACCTGCATGGAAGATGGATTGAAAAGGGAGGGACTTGGGGTAGGGAAGCTCATTAGAAATCTATTGCAATAAGGTTGTTGTGGAGGAAGCATTTCGCAATCCTTAATGTGCTTAGAGAAATGTGAATTGTCATCATCATCATCATCATCATTTGCCCTAAGGCATAGTTTCCCAAATTGCGGAGAAGATGAGATACATGAAGCAATGGCCAAAATTACTAGACTTTTTGAAGTAAAACTCCAGCATAAATACAGATACTTTTTTCAATGAAAAATAAAGTTCAAATCAGAGTCAACAAAAGCAGGATAGCTCAGCAAACTCCAACTGACAGCAAATGCAGTATTGTGATTATTTAATTCAGTATGTGAAAATGAGGTTACATTTGAATCAGAGCACAGTCTCAAAGCAAGTAAAATCTGCCACCGTCACTGTCAGTTGGCATGGGCTTATGACACAGATGAGTTATAATAAATTCTGAATTCTATTTGAATAAATCATGAGTTAAGAAAATCATTTGAGCGGATTGTTTTATGAAAGGTGGATGTGACGATTTTTTATGTAAAAAAATGCGGGAATGTGAGACCATGTTATTAACCTAAAATTTGGAAACCACAAGCCTAAGGACCATTAGATCTTTTCATCAACACTGCAGCCAATCTCTCCTGTATGTGTTGTCTCTACCTATTAGAAGGTGAGCTCTTTGAGAGCAGAGACCATCTACTATTCTCAGTCTTTAGCACAATGTTTGACAAGTACTAAGTGTTTAACAAATGATTTTTCATTCCATTTCTTTCCCCTAAGCTGTATACTAAAGAGTGAAAATATGAAGTAGGTGATATTTATCCTTGGTATCTAACAGCCAAGTTTTGGGGTATCCATTAGTAAAGACAACTTAAAATAAGACTTTCCTTTTCTCCTTATACATTTTTCAAGAGATTTACATTTTAACTTGAATAAAAAGTGCAAGTTAAAGCATTGAAACTCTTGACAAAAATTTTACTTCATCAGCTATAGGATGAGATTGAAAGTGAGAAAAATCTCATCTTCGCTGTGCCTCTGAATCTTACTGGGCAGGCAGGTATGCTCAAGACCCTCCCTATTGAAGCTGTAGTGTGATAGAAAGTGTGTTGGATTTTGAATTATGGGATCTGGGTTTGAATTATGTCATTTATTTTGGGCAAGCCATTTAACCTGTCTGGCCCTCAATTTCTGATCCCTTCAAGACCTAAATCTAGGATCACATGCAAAGCTTTTTAGAAAAGATTCTTGGGAAGTTGGAGGTTCTCCTTCTAGGTCAAGCCTTGATTTGTGAAAGTGTCAGGGTGATTGAGAATTAAGTCAGCGCAAGGTACTCTCTAAGTGTCCAGCCGGTCACTTTGAGTGTATCCTTGGCCTTGGTGTTAACTCCTCTAGAGCAATTATAGCATCCAACAGATGGGAGGTAACTGGATAGCATATTTCTGAGCTCTCAAGGAGTTTGAAGTCTAGTAGATTGACCTGCAAACTACATTCCTATAACTATCACAAACACTCACTGACTTATAACTAATAATTTCTCAGCTTCCACACAGTTGCGTTAACTAATCATTCATCAACTCCATTGTTTAAACCAAAAACTAATTCTACCTCCTTACCATACTCAAACACTGTTTTTACCACACTGCGTCACAAACACCCAGGGTCTGACTTCCAAATATGCTTGACTTCATCGATTGCTTGCATGAAGACAACGTCTTGAATCTCTTTTATGCAATTAATGATTGTATACAGTTGCACTAATGCTGTGTCTTTTTTGCACAACTCTCTGCCTTCCCCTGGGGTTCTCATTGAGCTGGGATGAGGCAAATGACTACATCAGATCACCAGCATCAGTCAGTCCTCTGCTGCTGGTTCTTATCAATAAAGTCTAACCACCTCCAAATTGAGAGAACAGCTGAGATGAATGTCTCAAGTATATAGCCAAAGTGGTCCTTTTTCTATGACATACCTTTGTTCTTTACTCTCTTAGCCTTTCTATATTTGACAGCCCTTTCTGCTAACTCTTGTTAATGGTGAGAATGGGTAGTGCTAAAAGCATGTGGATTCATTTTCTTTCTGTCAGGCATGTGTATTTCCCTATCACATGCTGTCATGCTATTGATAGTATTATTGAATTAAAAAAATAATGAGCTTTCTTGAGTTATGTTCAGTTGATAGCAAAAATGAGGCAGATCAGAACAAGTATCCATACTACTTCCTGTCTTTCTCAGAAAAAATATTATGGAGACTAAGGGAAAGAGCTAACTAGCTTAGAGTCAATGACTCTGGCACTAAATCAATGAATGACCTTGGTCATTTATAGGACCATAAGATTGAGAACAGTAAAGGGCCTTAGAACAGAGATCCTTAATCTGGGATCTATTAACTCGGTGTGTGTGTGTGTGTGTGTGTGTGTGTATAAAAATATATATACACATATATGTGTGTGTATGTGTGTGTATTTATATGTATATTTTAGTAGCTATGTTTCAATATAATTGGTTTCCTTTGTAATTCTATGGATTTCATTTTATGGTTTTAAAAACATTATTCTGAAAAGAGGTCCCTAAATTTTGCCAGACTTGCAAAGGGGTCCATAAAAAAAGAAAAGAAAAAGAAAGAAGGAAAAAGGTTAAGAACCCCATCAGTAGATGCAGATTCAAATCCTATCTCTAATGCATACTACCTGAAAATCATTTAGCCTCCATGGGCCTCAGTTTCCTCATTGGTAAGATAAGGAGTTTAGACTCGATGGCCTGAAAAGCCCCTTCTAGCTTCAAATCTGTGGTCCTACATGTAGGGTTAGTCCAACCCTCTAATTTTACGGCTGAGGAGATTAAGGGCCAAAAGTAACGCATGTAGCACAATTGTGACAATGCTGTTGTTAGTTTTCTAAATCAGATGTTTTCTCTACTATGTCACACTGCCCCTTTATCCAGCCCTTGGTTTCTTTACCTATAAAATTAGGAGATTGCACTAGACCATCCCCAATGCCCTTTCAAACCTAAATCCCATAATACTTTGACTCTCTGTATAGATTCACCCATACTCCATCAGTGAAAGTGATTTGCTCACCACTTGCCTTTGTAGAGATGTTGTGGGCCTTGACCATCCACAGTCCCAATCCTTGGTGCAAGCAGGAAAGCTTATTCTAATTTGCGTTCCATCTGGTTTGTTCCCTTGGCCCTGATTTTTCAGGCCTGACGTCTCAGAGATGAGAGCAGTTGCTGTTTTATTCATGTGTGACCCTCCCCTGCCCAACATGTATGCATTATTAAAGGCTCTTTGCCAGACAGCCAGCACAGACCTTGGGGGAAAGAGGCTGCAGAAATGATTTTCCTTCCTCCTAGGAAGAATTGCCTGGCTCTGGAAAAATTCATCAGAGAAAGATGCTGCAGAAAATGCCCATATGGAAGAATCTTCAGGGATCCAAAACACTGGTTCCATAGCTTTGGGCTTCTTGCAAGCCCTCCCCCATGCTATGCAGCCTGTTGTCTCCTTTCAGAGACTTATTAATGTGACTACATAGGCCTCTGAATAAAGGAATGAAGATTTAGATAGGGGTAGTACATTAAAACAAATGTAAAATCTTTAGACTAGATTTCTTATAAACTACCACAGAATTTTTTAGTGAGATGATTCAAATGAAATTGTGGCTTCTGAACCTAAATTACCTAAATTCAAAGTTCTTGAACGTTGAGCCAGCTGAGTTATGGTGAGGAGAGTGCTTTGTAAACCCTACGGCCTAGAAAAAAGCAGCTTTGGATATGGGAAAGCTTTTTTTTCCTATACCATAGGAGGCAGTTGTTGTTTATCCTTCTATCTGGAAGAGGACCATGACATTAGGAAGGTGATGCCATGACATGCAAGTGAATTGGATTTAAGTGAGGGAGGGCTGTGCAAAGTCACCAGCCTCACTTTCTCCTCCAGAGCCATCTGGGTTCAGTGATAAGATATGCCATCAGGACAACTGCATGCATTGGGAGACATTGGCCTTTTTAAGTTAAGGTCTTTAATAAATAATATAACGCAATGGAAGGAGATGTGGTTTTGGACTTAAGGACCTGAGTTCAAATCCTTTCTTTTTAGATGACCTTAGGCAAGACACAACTTCTTTGAGCCTCAATTTACTTATCTGCAAAATGAGGTTCAGGGAGAGGGGCAGCAGGGCGGACTGAGGTCTTTTCCATCTTGATCCTGTTGAATAAAGTGCTGGTTCTAGAGGTGGAAAGACTTGAGTTCAAATCCAACCTCAGCCACTCAGTAGCTGTATGACCCGGGGCAAGTCATTTAATCTCTGTCTCAGTTTCCTCCTCTGTAAAATGGAGATAGTCACAGTACCTACCTCCCAGGATTGTTGTAGCAAATGGATAATATTTGTAAAGCACTTAGCACAGTGCTTCGCCCACAGTAAGCACTATATAAATGTTAGCTATTGTTAATATTATTATTATCTAAGCAAAGCTAATATGTGGAATGAAGAATGAGAATGTTAGACCATGTAACCTGAATTCCATTCCTCCTGCTCCCCCCAGGGAGCTATCGGACTCGTCAGCCTCAATTTGAGGTGGTAAGGGAAATCCCTTTAGATCGGAGTCAGTAACAAAAATGAGTGAAGACAAGAATCTAACAGATAACTCCAGCAACCTTTGAGAGAGAAGTCAGTATAGTAATGGATGAGGAATTGCTGGACACAAAAGCCAAGAAGGAACGTGCTGTAGGGGGAATAAAGGGAACTGCAGACACACTCATTTTTCTAGCTCTCTTCCTCCAGCTGTGAGGCACAGATGTGTGCGCATGGACAGATGGGATAGTACAACACCCCGTCCCTCTCCACTTCTCTTTCAGCTGGTTCAGTGACCTTATATCCTCTTGCTGTAAGATTCCTCGGGTTTTACGGGAAGAGCAGCCCCTGTAATTCCCTCCTTCCCCTCAGTAATTAAATAGGAGAGGAGTGGGAAAGAGAGAACCTAAGACACACATCCCATTGTTTCCTGCCTCCTGGAATCTAAAAGAAGGTAATTCCAGTCAATCCAGCAAGCGGATCATTAAGTATACTAATGCAAGGCACTGAGGTTGCAAAGATAGAAACACAAATTCTGCTCTTTAGGAGTTTCTGACTTAATGGAAGTGGGGGGGGGAGGCAACACCAATTATTATGATACAAGAGAGAATAAGTGCAGAGGAATGGTTTCCAGTAAAGTGCTCCAAGAAATGTGAGGAGGGAGAGATCATTTTCACCAGGGGAGTGGGAGGATAAAAGAGGATTTCACAGAGGAGATTGCACCTATCTTGAAGGAAGGAAGGAAGGAATATGATCAAACAAAGAGAGGGATGGGAAGAACTATATTTTAGGCATGAAGAATGGAATGAGCAAAGGCATGGAGAAAGGGGGAGGTAGGACGAGAACAGTAATGGAGAGCAGTTTTATTTTTCTAGAAGGTGAAGGGAAGTAATTAATATAAGATAAAGCTAGGAGGACAGGCTCCAGACAGATCAGAGGCTCATATACTTGTTAGGCTCTAAGGAGCCACTATGATCAGGCTACTGCACCAGGGAGCTTGTTTGGACAGGATGTGAAGGATGCATTGAAAAGGGGACAGACCAGAGCTGGGAAAACCAACTAGGAGGTATTTCCAAGGGATGAAAGTGCAATCAGACAAGCCAAATATTTCAGTTGCTCCTTCCAAAGTATGTCTTTCTGCCTGCTGAGACATTTCAGCTCTGAATGCTACTGGCAGGCAGCTCACAAAACTTCTCTGTCTCCCTCTTGGGGGAAGTCGCATCGTCTTTAGGGCAAGTAGGAGAGGTTGAGTCAAGCTCCTGAACAGAAATAGGTCGCCTGATACCTACTTCCTCATTTTCAGTTCTGCCTTTGTGACCTTAGGAAAGACACCAATCTCCTTGTGCCTTAGTTTTCTTCAAGGCAATTGGGGTTAAGTGACTTGCCCAAGGTCACACAGCTAGTAAGTGTCAAGTGTCTGAGGTCAGATTTGAACTCCGGTTTTCCTGACTCCAGGGCTAGTTCTCTATTCACTATACCACCTTGCTGCCCTGTTGTTTAGTTTTGTAATTTGTAAAATGAGAGGGTGGGACTAAGTGATCTCTCAGCTCAGATCTTCCAGGTCTGACATTCAAAATTCTAAGATCACATGAGATCATAGCTGTAAAGAGCTTAGCATAGTGCCTGGCACATAGTAGGTGCTTAATAAATATTTGTTCCCTTCCCTTTCCCTTCTTTCTAAGATGCTCCCTCTGTCTAATGTAGGAACATAGATCTGGAAATGGAAGGGACCTTAAAAGCTATTTTATCCAACTCCTACTTTACAGAGTCAGAAAGTGAGGTACAAAGACAGGAAATTCCTTAGTTGATCTCATTCAGGACTGCAATCTCAATCTCTTAAGCCCTGATTCATTATAATTTTCAGATAGCACCAAACCATTCTGATATCTCGATTCCACTGTCAGTTATCCACATCTATCATTTCAACTGAACCCCTTGGGATCTAAAGAAATGTCTGAATTGCCCTTGATTGATACAGTTTAACAAACCATTGTGATCGGATTCTGTACACTTTGACAAAGTTTATTGACTATCTACTATATGATTTAGCACTATACGGTATACTGTGAGAGGGAGGTGATAATAGTAATAATCCCTAAACTTTGTCATTTGATATGAAAGTATGGTGGGATGGTTGCATGGAAAGAGCCCTGGCCTGGAAATTCAAGGGCATGGATTTCAATCCTGGCTCTGCTTCTTACCCACTACGTATTTCAGCCTCTTATAAGCGGAGGACATATGTGAGTCAGTTTGCTCCTCTGAGCTTCAGGTTCCTTATCTATAAAAGGAGGATAGTAATATTTGCAAAGTGTCGGGGGCGGGGTTTGGGTCTCTATACTGTGCTTTCTATCCATAAAGTGCTATGTAAATGTTGTCTGTTAATAAATAACAGATTGCTAAATTGAATATGATGTGTGGTATGACATCTATAAGTGAAGTAACTTGGCAAAGTGCGAGCCTTTTTGTAAGATGGAAAAATATCCAATTTCTTTGGTTGCAATCTAGATGTTCATATATTGAATTTCCTTAATGTAAAGAATACCTGTATCATCTCTTATAACATTTATAGTCAATGAACTCAGAGCTTTAAGTTTCTTTAATAACCAAGAGAAGTGAAGAGGCTGATGGAGAAAAACCACACTAGATGAGTCCAATGGTGTACTGGAAAATACAGCTCTCTAAAAACGAAAAATACACACATGATACACTTTTACGTTTAATCTGCATTATTAACCTTTCTCTATCACTTTTTTAAATCTAGACAATCATCAAAACAGTAAACCAAGATCCGATTGTAGCCTTTGTCAATATCTGAAGTGTAAATATTTACTCTGAAAAATTTAACAGTTGCCTCTCAGGAACCTATTTGAGCTCACTTCATTCTTCTAGCCAATGTCTGTCCATGTGGTGGCCTCATTTGGCACAGGGGGCTATTGGAGTCTCAGAAGCCCTCAGTAGTAACAGCTCTTTCTGGTATTTCTAATGCCCAAGATTTTCTTTGGGTAATATGAGTTGGCTGTTGACAAATGGTGAAAAATCTACACAGTATGGGAAGCATTTGGGGTGGGGTCTGGTCTTCCCAATACTCTTAAATCCAATATTCATTCCATCTCTGCATGAGAGAGACCCTACTTCCCAGACTTAATGGAACTGAATTAATTTTATTCTAATTAGCAGTATGGTAGAGTAAAAAGAACACTGGATTTGAAGTAAGGCAATCAAGGTTTGAATATGGGATCTGACATTCCCAATACTCATACTACCTACCTATCTCACAGGTTATGTGAAGAAAGGACTATGTAAACAGAAATCAGGAAGGTAGCAGTGTAGGTAGTGGAAGGGACAATGGACTTGGAGTCCTGGGATATGAAGCACTAGATTGGGTCATAGGATCTGGATTTAATCATGATAAATTACTACCTCTATGACCTGGGGCAAGTTCATCTCTAGCTCTAAATTTTGAGATCTTGTTATAGTTGGCTCATTCTTACATTGGGGGGTGGGGGTTGTGTCTCAGTGTTATATGACACTCTTCTAGTCAGTTCAGCAACCATTTAAGTGCCTACCGTATGCAGTTCACTGAGTAATACAAAATAGAGCCGAGCAGGATCACTGCCCTCATGAAGTTTATAGTCTAGTAAGGAGATATGTCATATACACAGATAATGCTGATAAAAAGTAATTCATAAGTGCATAAGAGAACTAGAAAATAAAATGTTATGTGAAGTCAGAGTGTGGAAAAGTTATTACCAGTTTAAGGTTGGGAGCCTAGGGAAGTCATCCTGGAGGAAGTAGAATTTGAATTTTGGGCACTTTCACTACCTATCTCTCATGCCTGGAATGTTCTCCCTCCTTATCTCTATGTCCTGGCTTCCTTCAAGTCCCAGGTTAAAAATCTCACTTTATACAGGAAGCCCTTCTTAACCCTCATTAATTCTAAGGCCTTCCCTCTCTTAATTACTTCCAATTTATCCTGCATATAGCTTGTTTGTACATTGTACATTATAGTCATTCACATGTTGTCACCCCCATTAGACTGTGAGTTCCTTGAACTGTCTTTTGTCTTTCTTTGTATCTCCAGTGGTCAGCACAGAGCCTGGCACATAGCAGATGCTTAATAAATGCTTATTAGCTGGGTTTTAAAAGATGGGTAGGCATTCAAAAAGCCAAGAATCAGAGGTGGGAGATCACTGGATATCAATGGGGTGCCTCAAGCAATCTAGTTTGACCGGAGCCTAGAGTATGCAGAGAAGAGTGAAGTGTCTATTACCTCCATGGATCTGACTCTTGTTAAGCCTCTTTTGGGATCTTCTGTGTCAATGTTACCGCCACAAATTGCGATGGATCTATTAATTCATCTCCCCATCTGAGTGCCTGATGGAATGCAGAGCACATAGTGACATCAGAATTGCTGTTGTCCTTTTCACCTAACACTGGAGGAATTATACTAATCTTTTTCCACTCAGTTCACAATAGGGTGAAGTAGATGAGAGATTTCACACACACAGTCAGAGGGCTGCAATTTGGGAATGAAGCAAGATTCATTTTCTCCACATTCTCTTGTGTCAGAGGCGAAATGGAAACAACTGCTGGTGAGGCTCTTGAGAAATCGTACAGCGTTAATTAGCAGACGTACCGGGTGTTTAAAATACATGGCATATTTAAACAGCTATTAAATTAAACCTACTTTGCAGATTGGACAAACCATCTGGCTTTTTTAAAAAAAATCTAGTGAAAAGGATTTTGCAGTATTTTTAGGGGTTTTGTTGTTGCTTATAAATCTTTCAGAAAATGATAATTTTGCATCATTTTTATCTTTATATATCTTATGTTCCACCACTAAAGACCTCTTCTCAGGCCTCATGGTTCCCTGGAGGTGACCCCAGGCTCTCAAAGGTTCTTCCCACAGACTATAAGTTTTAGCAGGTCCAATCAAGTTGGAAATGTTTCAAGTCCAAGCCTGGCAACAGACTATACATGTCTTCTGTTGGAGTGACTACCAACCTGGCTAAGTAGGCAGAAGCCCCTCACCAGAAGCTCAGTAATGGACTTTTTTTTTTAAAGTAGCAGCAACTTAGGAAGACCATTAAGAAAGGCCCAGGAGAGGGTGTCCCCATGTCATGGAAATCGGGACCCTTTAAAGCCTCATACTATTTAGGGAGCATATTTATTTTTGCAGGATCATATGCTCATATGTTTAGAACTTGAAAAGGACTTAGGGGCCATCTGGTCCAATTCCTCCTCCTCCCTCCCCACCCATTTTACAGATAAAGAAACTGAGCCCAAGAGAGTTTGGTCAACTTGTTCAAAGTTTTATAGGTTGTACAGGTAGTAAGAAGTAGAGGTTGAATTTTAACTCAGTTCCTCTGACTCCGGATCCATTGCTCTTCCTTCTGTACTGCTCTCATCTTGCGTAACTCTCATCTTCAATAAAGTGAGGTAAATTGGGCAGGTAGAAACCCCATTTTACAGATAGTGAAACCGAGGTAACTCAAGGTCCCACAGCTAATAAGTCATTGTCTTTTCTATTTAATAGAAGGAAAGAGACAGGGAAGTGACTTTTTTTTTGCAGGGGGGAAGGCAGGGCAGTTGAGGTTAAGTGACTTGCCGAAGTTCACACAGCTACAAGGAAGTCACTTGGTCAAAGCCAGGTGACAAGTCTGGCAGGATGAGTGACTGTAATTCAAATTCTTCTGACTCTCAAATTTATGCATTTATTTCTTAGGTCCCTCTTGTAATAAAAGTAAGAATAGTTTCCATTCCTATGGTACCTTAAGCTTAGCAAAGCACTTTTCCCACAACAATACTGTGAAGTACTGTCTTTTTCTTCTACAGTTCTCTGCATTTTACAGCTAAGAAAACTGAGGGTCAGAGACATAAACTGACTTGCCTAGGATGACAGAGATAGTAAGTGTCTGAGCTGGGATTCAAACCCATGCCTCTCGCCTCAGAGTCAAGCGCTTCCCCCCCCCCCCCATACCACACCGCTTTGTTTTTCCTTCTAGAATGAAGTTCACTGAAGTCCCCACAGCCTGAAATTTTTGCTGTCCCTACCTTGATTACGATGGATCATGGTATTGTTTATCTGGGTGGAAAGGAATAGTATTTCCAGGTCAATATTGAAGTGACTATAGAAAAGAACCTCAAGATAGTTTTTCAGGTGATGTCACTGAATATCCTGAATTTAGATTTAAGAGCAAGAAATAGCCCAGTGTAGCAATAGTCAGTCAATAGGGAGTCAGCAAGTGTTTATTGTGTTTGCTTCGTGCTGGAGCAGTGTGCTAAGTTCTGGGAGTACAAATAAGAAAGACAGCCTCTATCCTTAACAAGATTACATTTTAAGGGGGGATGAGAGCAGATGAAAGGGAACTGAAAAGTAGCAGGACTGGAGGTCCAAGAGACAGAAGGGATCTGAAGTGGAAAAAACCAGAGAGTCAGGAGCAGAGAAAGGGAGAAAAGTAAGCTGTTGGCCGGTCCAGGCATTTTAACAAATGGAAGTTCCAGGCAGGAGCTCTCCACTGCGAAGAGATAGTCCATAAAGAAGCTGAGAGCCATCTTTGGGACGGGAGGTTGAAAAGGAACAGAGCTGCTAGATCTAGGAACCAGGAGTTTCGAACAGGGTTTAAGTCCTAGCACTGCTTCTTAGTAGTTGTGTGACCTTAGGCAAGTCGATTAATCTCTGTGATCCTCAGCTTTTCCAACTGTAAATTAAAATTATTTAATTTACGCACAAGCCAACTTGTTTTGTGTGATTATTGAAAGGATCAAATAAGCTAGTAGATGAAAAACATACTTTGTAAATTGAAAAATGCCGTGCTCATGTTGATAATCAGCATTATTGGTAGATGGAGAATCAGTCCCTGAGCCAGCAACCCACCTCTGGCTGTATGACCTTAGGCAAGCCATTTAAACTCAGGGCCGCAGGTAACTATGTGATCCTGTGTCTGTGGTTTGAAAAATGACCAGCCTGGCTTAGTATGTAGAGGCCTCTCACCAGATGATAAGGTGCAGAGTAGTTTCTGGTCTACATTGGTAAGGCAGGCTCTTCATGGAAGCTCCCAAAGTCACATGTCCAGCCCCCTCACCCCCCAAATCACATAAGGGATTGTTATTATTAATAATAACAACTCACTTTTCTATGATGCTGTAAGCTCCAATGGTCTTTCCACTGGCTACACTGCTTTTCTCTGTGGCTGTTATTACTGTTCTTGAAACGGGAAAGAGGATGTCATGGAAAAGAATGAACTCTGGTCTGGAGCATTATAAATCATAGCTGGCCTCAGGCTGGCCTTTTCTTCTTTCTGGGCCTTGGTTTCCCTCACTTATAAAATGAGGGGTTTAAACCATATTGTCTCTAACATCCCTTTTGGCTCTGAGTCATGGAATTATGATTCTTATTACTTATGCACATCCATGGTCATTGTCAGAAACAAGAGCAGAAGGAAGGTCTCTCTTGAGACCTTTTTATTCTAACATCAGAAAAAAATATTCCTAATGAGGTCTTATCTTTTGTGAACTCAGCTGGGCAGGGTGGATGGAGGGAAGCCAAGGCAAGAGAGAAACCATCCTTAGGGAGCAGGGATTAAGGTGAGTGATTCCTTCTGTTATGCAGACCCAGCCCTAGATTTCTCTGTGGTCCTAAGCCAGACAAATGTGCACCATACCTGTACATCAACCAGGCAGACAGAGAGGAAGGAGCGAAGATGTAGGCAGAAGGACTTCCTGTCTTCTCTTCTGCTTTTCATTGATTATCTCATGAGGGAATAAAGTCGCTTCTTCATCCTCAACTTCCTGTAGCAAATGATGGACTGACCACTCAGTGACCTGAGCCACACATGCTTTAGATCATGCCATTCAGCTATTGGAACGTCCCAGCCTGGCTTACCCTGTTCCTTGTAGTTCGGGGCAAGGGTGCTATATAGGAGAGAGTAGGGCACACAGAGGTGAAAGATTTGGGTTTAAATCCTGGTTCTGACATTCTGAGCAAATGTCTTGAGCTCTGTCTCAGTTTCCTTATCTGTGAAATGGGGACCAACCTTCCAGTTTTGTAAGTAAACCACTTTGCAAACAGAACACTAAAGAAACACAAGGTGTGAGTTAGTCAACAAGCATTTATTAAATGTCTAGTGTGTGCCCAGGACCTGTGTGCCAACAATGGGAAATATATAGAAAAGTTTAAAAAAAAGTGTCCCTGCTGTCAAGAAAAGCACATTATTAGTGTTTTGGTCATTGCCCAAGTCAGAGTTTTCACCACTTGAGCCCTCTTCTTATTCCTCATTGTGGTATGGCATTGAGCAAGAACTTTAACAGATCCTACCTAGCCATAAAGTCTTCCAGAGAATAGGTGCCTCTTGTGTGTTAGGACCAGCCCATTTAATTTGGAAGGGCTTATCAGAAAGGCTGCAGGGAGAATTCTTTGGTGACAGCAGCTTTTGAACATCATCTCCTAGGTTATAAGTCAAAAGTCACAGAAAGGTTGCAATCTGCATCAGTGGAGAGAATACCCCCAACCCCCACCCAAGTGTTCTGCCTCCCCCCCCCCCAACTTCTGCCCTCCTTGTAACTACAAAATCACAAATCCTGGAAGTATTGAAGTAAGTAAGGGATTAAAAGATTTGGTCTGTGCTGATTAGCTCCCTGGAGAAGGATTAAAACCCAACAGACTGAAGATGCTTTTTAAATTTGAGAAGTTTCATATTCCCTTTTCAAACATTTGAAATATTTCCACTGGGCCAAGTCAGAGAAAGAATCCTTTGTCTAGCAAGAATGAATAAGTGCACGGATGTAACTTACTTGAAGCAATCTTAATATGAAAGTCTAGAGTCATAGGATGGGACAAAAGGATTTATAGCTGGAAGAGACTTTAGAGACACCTCATTTTATGGATGAGGTCACCAAGGCCCAGGGAAGGGGAGTGACTCGCCTATAGTCACACATACTGTAAATATCACAGCTAAGATTTGAATCTTGGACTTTGAACCTTGAATATCAAGCTTTTTCTGCAACATGATGCTACCTTATGCATGTGAATTAGAAATGACCATTCTTTGTGCACAATGATTCCTTACTACAAAAAGATGAATCTTTTAAATTTCAAGCTAACTTGGAAATTTTAAATGATTTAATTTGGACACGTCTGGGATTTAACTTTTGAGAGGCAATGGGGTCTAGTGCAAGGAATTTTGGACCTGGAGTCAGAGGGCCTGGGTTTGAATCCTAGCTCTGCTTCTTACTGGTTGTGTTACCTTGGGCAAGTCACTTTACCTTTTGGGCTTCAGTTTCCCTATGTGTAAAATTAGTCAAGTCAGCAAGCATTTATAAAGCACTTACTGTGAACCAGACACTGCGCCAAGGCACTGGGATACAAGTACAAGCAAAAACAAAGATGGTGAGGGGGATGAACAAATTTGTTAAGGTTCCATGTGCCTTCTAGCTTTAAACACTATGATGTTGCTGCATAAGACATAGGATGCACCAGTAACGAGGTGCTATCTCCTATCATTAAGCAGGGCTGCTTAGAAAGGTATGTGACAGGGGCTCTAGAGGTGAGGTTAACCACAAGCCAGCATTTTCTGAAAAAGGAAAGAGGAGCCTTATTTAAAATGTAAATTGGACCCTGAGAGACGCCCAAGGCTAATCCATTTGATGCTTTCTCTGGGGATCTTGGGGCTTGGCTTTCATGAAATGTTTTGCATATGCAATTAAAAAATACGTGAACCCAGATGGGTCCCAGGTTTACAAGATTTATTATAGGGTATATTTTTATTATTATTTAAATAAATATTTTTATTATAAAAATTAACACCCTTAAAAATCACATGTTTAAAGAAACGGAATATAGAAACTACAATCTACAGTTTGTGAAAAAAGGGAAAAGTATATTTATTATCACAAGATAATTGCAATGACATCTAATTTGCCTGTTTCCTCTTCTGCTCTCTTTCCTTGTTACTATTCTTCCAATTCCTGAGCTTGTCCTGATTATACTTTCTTCATTTTGCATGCAAAAAGTTATTGTAAATTTTTTTTATCATTTTTCTTTCTCTAGAATCTTTTCTCTCTATTTCCTCTAGGAAAAAATATAAATTATTCAGCCATTGAAAGCCTGTCCCTCTCTGGTTCCTGTCTGTCTTAGCAAACTTATTTCCCCTTTCTTAACCTCATATGCTCCAAGCTGTAGCTAAGCCAGCCTATTGCCTCTTCCTGTGCCACTGCACCACGCTGCATCTACAGTAGAGGCTATTCTCCAGGATTGGAGTGCTCTCCTTTATTTCCACCTCTTGGAATCCCTAGCTTCACTCAAGGCTGGGCTCAGCTGCCAACTCTTAGAGTAAGCCTGATCCTCTCAGGTTCTAGTGCTCTCCCACCTCATAAGCCCCAAATGACTTTATATGTGTTTTATATTTAATTATCTGAGTACATGTTTCATTCTCCAAGATAAAGCAAGTCCCATGAGGGCTGGGATTCTTTGTTTTTTATCTTTGGATCCTGAGCACCAAGGAAAGCATCGTGTGTGAAGTAGGCACGCAATCCATGCTTGTTGAGTTGAATTTCTTTGTATTCTTTATATTTGTCATTTTTGTGATACAATGATATTTAATTACATTAATATATGAGAATTTACTCGCAAAATTGTTTGGCATGTTCAATTGTGAACTTCTTGAGGGCAGGGACTGTCTTTTGCTTCTTTTTGTATCCCTAGAGCTTAGCACAGTGCCTGACACATAGTAGGTCTTCATAAATTTTTATTGACTGACACATATGTTGTTTCCTGTTTTTCTCCCTATTACAAACAAAGTCACTGTGGCTTTTTTTTTTAAGTATAGAAGGGTGTTTTTTTTTTCTTTTTGGTAATCATAAGTACCTTTAACCATGTATAAAGCATGAGACATACTCAAATGGAAAGCTGTTTTCTAGCATTGTAGGTGGTAAACATGTCCTGTCTTAAATAGATGGTCTTCGAGGACACATACAGCAAGCTGGCGGAAGATTTGGAGGTCAGAGAGGAAGTCAGAGTCAGAGATACAGAAACCTTCCACACAGAGATGATAGCAAAACAACAATAACAACAAAACCAGTAGTAGATGAGATGAGACAACTAACAAAGAATGAAACGGAGACAGGGAGACAGAGACAGAGAGAGAGAGAGGAGAGGGAGGGAGGGAGGGAGGGAGAGAGAGAGAGGGAGAGAGACAGAGAGAGAGAGAGAAGAGGAGAGAGAGAGGAAGAGAGAGAGAGAGAGAGAGAGAGAGAGAACGAACTCGAAGAGGTCCATGAAGAGAACTTTGGGCAATTCCTATGTTAAACAGGTAGAATGAGGAAGATGGGTTAATGAAGATGACAAAGAAGGAGCAAAGAGGCAGGAAGAGATGGAAGCCAAGGAAAGAGAAAGTGTCAAGAAGGAGTGGGTGGCCAACACATTCAGATGCTCTCTCCTTTTTTCCACGTCAACCATGTATTATGCCATAGACCTTATCCTTCCAAGCCACAGCTTGATATCTTGAAGGATGGCTTGAATTTCAGAATAGATTAGTGAGAGGCAAAATTCTAGCCAATCAAAGGAATTATTGTGAGAAAAATCATGAAGGTGACAAAAAGCAAAATGAATACAGAGAATGACAAGCGATCCAATTTGGCATGCAAATACATAAAGAGTGAAATATGATAAAGTGGGTATTATTTTGTTGGAGAACTTGAATGCCAGGTTAGGGCATTTAGATTTTCCTTGTTATACAATAGGAAGCTTTTTGTGTGGGTTAGCTCCTTCATTTATAGCTATCACCCTAGGTTATTTCACATCCTTTGGATGCATTCATTCCCTAAACCCAGACCACTTCCATTTGCTTTCTCCAGTCCTGCCCTCAGGGCCACAAAACACTACTGGAAGAAGGTATTAAACTGTGCAGACCTCTATGAAGCCATGCTGTACAATTGTCCATTGTATTTTGTTATTACTTAGTAACACCTTTTTCTCATCACTCATGGAATCCTAAGATCACTCCCCAGAGTAGCCCAGACTTTTTTCTTCTCTCCTTAGGTTCTACCAACACTCTCAGCCTGTGACCTTGCTTCTTATTAAAGAGAGAAGTTCTAATGGAACCAATACGAGTTCTTAATACCTAATAGAACCAATACAAATCTATTCTTGCCTTGGCCTACCCTTAGCCTCCTGGCAATATTATTTTCATCCTTGTTCCTCATCTCAGAGGAAAACTAAAGAAAACCTGTCCCTTCTCTCTAAAACTGTCTGTTCCTATGCTTGAGATCCTGTCTCTTTCCAACTCTTAACCCTTCCACAGATAAAAAATTTAATCTCATTCTATCAGTTGGCTCCTTTCCTTTCGTACAGGGCTCCCTTATCCTCAAAACAACAACAACAACCCAATAAATAAAATAACTGCCTCTACTCTGCTACCCACAGTAGTGCCTTGAGACAGGGGAGAATAGTAGGAGTGTCTTGAGATAAGAAACAGCAATTTTCTCTTGAGAGGAGACAGTTTTCATTTTACTGAAGTTGACAGATCCTGGGGCTGTGGATATGAGGTCAAAAGAAGAAAGGGGTGTCTGGTGGAGAGAGGAATAGAATGGCAGCAGTGGGCATAGAGATCTAGATTGGCTCTGTGGTATGTGGGATAGATCAGGAGAAGTGGAAGAAGAAACATTGGACAATGAATGAACCTTGATTATAAGAGGCAGAGGGACTGTTTTAAGCTGGTTCTATCCATCCTTAGTACTTTGGGCTTGTGTTTTAGAACCATTAGCACACACTCACAGGTAGAGCCCAAAACCCAACACAAAAAAAAAATAACCAGGGGACCACCTGCATGTCTTTTTATTGCCTCAAACTCAACACATTAGACATTGAATTCATCTTCCTCCCTGTCTCCTACCAACCTACCAATGTCATGGGACTGTAGCTTTAGATCTTGAAGGGACCTACTTCAGAGGTGATCAAATCCAACCATCTTCTTTCATAGAAGCAGAGAGAAAAGAAGTGGTTTTCACAGGATCCCATGGCTAGTGTCTAAGGCCAGCTTTGAGCCCAAGTCTTCCTGATCCTGGGCCTAGTGCTTTATCCACTATACCCTGATGCCTTTCAATAAGATGAACCTTTATGAAGCTCATGATACACAGCTTCAGCCCTTTTTCACTATATTTTAAAAGGCTTTTCCGTACACAGAGAGTGAAACTGTTGCTTGTAGTAATTAATCACTCATTCTCCTGGAATTGTACTTGCTAAGACACCAAGGATGCTTCTCCTTTCCCCAGTTGGTAGAATGCATCTGCTTTGGAAAGTGCACGTCCCAGATTGACCATGTTCTTATTTCTACTGATAGCACCAGCATCCTCCTGGTCCCCCAGGCTTTAAGCCTTGCTTTGACTCTTACTTCTCCCCCAACCTATATATCCAAATTAGTCTCCAAGTCCAGCACGTTCTTATCCCTATGACAGGTCTCTCCGCTGTTAGCTCCCCTCTATTCATACCTGAGCATTTAGACCCTCATCACCACTCACCTATGCCTACTAACTGTCCTCCTTATCTCCAATTTTCCCCTTCCAATATTTCCTTCACCCTACTGGCAAAATAATGTTCTTGAGAGGAAGCCCTGGCCAAAAACCTTCTGAGATTCTAGCCTACAGCAGTGGTCAGTGGGACTCAAATAAAAAAGGAGGCCACTAATCCAGCCATACATAAGGATCCCTGCCAATGACATACTGGATTAGTGTTAAAACATGTTATCTATATTTTACTGTGTTTTTATTTGTTTTGTTCAATATTTCTCAATTACATTTTAATCTGAATCAGGTGGCTCTAGGAGGGGTATTGTAGGACATATGAGTCCAGAGAACCACATGATTGACAGCTCTGGCCTACAGGAGCAATTCAGTTCAACAAACATTCATTAAGCACTTATTGGACGTGTCGAAGGAATAGCAATAGGTGCAGGGGACTGGGATGGGGAGGGGTGCCCTGGGCTCTCATCCTATCACAATCACCACTGCTAGTCAGAAATTGTTCTGTCATTCATAGTCTTTGAGGAAGGTTTCCTAGGGGGGCACTTAAAGATTCTGTGATCCAGGCAGTGTATATCAGAGATGGGAATTGAAACAGAGTTTTCCCAACTTTTAACCTAGCTCTCTATCCACCACATTATTGGCAGCTAGGTAGTGCAGTGGTTAGAGTGCTAGATTTGGAGTCAGGAAGACCTGAGTTCAAATGTGACCTCAGGCATTTAGTAGCTGAGTTATTCTGGGCAAGTCACTTAACCTCTGCCTCAGTTTTCTCATCTGTAAAATGGGAATGATAATAATAATAATAATACCACCACCACCTACCTTCCAAGGTCATTATAAGGATAGAATGCAATAATTTTTGTAAGGCACTTTGAAAACCTCGAACTGCTATGTAAATGCTGGTTATTATTATACCATGTTAGGCACTAGAGATTCAGGGATAAAAAAAAAATTACATAATCCGTGCCTTCAGGGAGTTTCCATGCTACTACCTGGAAATTAACTTTGTATTTTTAAAAATATATTTTGTATACGTTCATTTTTGTACGTACTATCTCCTCTTTTAGAATATGAGCCCCTTGAGGACAAGACTTCCATGTTTATCTTTGTATCCCTAGCACCTACCACCATGCCTGCAACATAGTAGGTGCTTAACAAATACTTGTTGAGGAAGTAATATCATTGTGTTTCCGTCCTTCATTTTTGAAGAGGACCAACGACACCACAATTTCGAGGTCAGGGTCTAGAGTGCGCTTGGCTGTGGCTGATCAGTCCCCTCAGTGTTCAGAACGTTCTACCACAGGTCAGGCATGAGTAGTCCATTAGAACATTTGGGATGGAGATGTCTCTGGATTTGTGCAGCTCATGTTTCCTTTGTGTTGCTGAGAATCTATTTCGCTCATGGAGTACAGTGCCATCTTTGATGATGGGATGCCATGCTGGGTGGTCCTGTGCCAATGTCTCCCAAGTCTCACAATTGACACAACTGAGAAACCTTGAGAGTGCCCTTGTACCACTTCTTCAGACTACCGTGTGAGTGTTGGACTTATGCAAGTTCTATGTAAAATAATCTTTTAGGTAAGCATGCATTTGGCATTCTGGATATGTGACCAGCCCATTGGAGTTATGCTCCCTTCAGCAGAGCCTGCACGCTTGGCAGGTCCTCAAGTGTCTGGTACCTTATCCTACAGGGTCATCTTCAGAATCTTCCTAAGACAACTCAAGCGGAAGCAGCTCAGTTTCCTGGCATGGTGCTGGTAGACTGTCCAAGTTTCACAGGCACACAACAATGAAGTCGGCACAGTGGCCCTGCAGACCTTCAGTTTGGTAGGCAGCCCAATACCTCTTTTCTCCCACGCTTTCTTTTGGAACCTCTCAAATGCTGAGCTAACCCTGGCAACGCATGCATCAGCCTCATCATCTATGTCGGGTGATATAGATAGAAAAGAGAGGAGGCAAGGAGAGCCAAGAGACCCAGAGTGCTCCAGGAATATTTGAGAAGGAAGAGAACATTTTCCATGATGCCCTTATTGAGACCAGGACGTCAGGGAAAGCTTTACCTACAGACCTGAGTTTAACCTTGAAGAAAGATAAGGGTTTTCAAGGTGAAGATAAGGAGGGCGTGAGTTTTAGGCATGAGATGCCCTAAGTAAATGCACAGAGATGGGAGATAGCATGTTGAGTTTGGACACAGCTGGTAATTTAGTTTAACTAGAATGTAAAGTATGTGGACAGGAAAAATATGAAGTAAGCCTGGAAAGGTAGATTGCAGCCAGAGTACGGAGGCCCTTAGATGCTGCCTAGTTTTCCTAAAGACAAAAGGGACTGAGGAGTGGTCAGACCATGTCCACGGAAAAACTTAAAGAGAGCCACGTCAGCAAAGCCAAGGGAGGAGAGAGCAACCAGGTTGGGACCCTCGGCAGTGTTGAATACTAAACAAAGGTCAAGGAAGATGAGAACTGAGAAAAGACAATTAAATCTAGCAATTAACAGGTCATTGGTGACCTTTGTGGGAGCAATTTCATTTGAGTGGTGGGGTCAGAAATTCAATTACAAGCCTGACATTTGAGGCCTTCTACAATCTGGCTCCATCCTACCTTTCTAATTTTATTGCATTCTATCTATCCGTTTCATGAGCTTTATGTTTTAGACTAAATATATTTACACAAGTCATCCCCTATAGCTGAAGTATAGTCCTTCCTCATCTCTGCCTCTTGAGGCCCAGCTCAGGGCTATATCCTTCATGAAACCTTCACCATCTATCCAGTGAAAGTATTTTTTTTTAAACCAACACATTTTCCCGCAGCACTTTTTCCAGGTCTCTCATTTGCTCCTATCACTTTCTATCTTGTATTAATACTTATTATGTAAATGCTATGTTCCTAGCCCGCTCCTCTCATTAGATTATAAACTCCTGGGAGGCAGTGACTTCTGTTTTTGCATTTGCAATCATAACACTATGATTGGCACACTGAAAATAGATGTTTGTTGAATTTAATCGAATGCCTTCTTCACATACCTTCCTTCTCTCCTCCCCAAAACCCTGAGTGTACTCTGAGAGAGAGGCTTTTCTCTAGTTGCCTGATTTAATACAGGCGTTGTGCTAATGTCCAGAAACACCTCATTTTTACTTTGAACCCACTCTATAATTTCAATGGTATCAGATACTTCTGGTAAGAAAATTCCAATTACCAATGGAGATCAGCACCCAATCTACAATTTACAGTCTCAGAGAATTAACCGAGGCACTGAGGAATCAAGTGACTTGTCACAGAACCACTCAATGTCTGCCATTCTTTTGCCATGCTGCCTTTCCAGAAACACCTCATTTGTCTAACACCCTCACCTAGCAAAAACTGCTGAGACTCAAGGGTAAATCAAAGCAAACAAAGCATGTGAGTAACCCAACATAGATATTGTGTTGAAACATTTATCGTAACAAAGACTCTCATATCCTCACCCAGAGCCTCTTGACTATTATTTTAGACATAAGTATAACAAATGTTTCTTGAATGAATGAATGAAATTTGGCTTTCTCTTTTTATAAGCTCACAGCTGATTAGAAGCAGCAAAATAGAATTGGAGACAGGAGTTACTCAAGGCAAGGCTCATTGTCTGCAGTGTGGCATGACTGTAGACAGTCTAGTAGTGGATGAGAAGACCAAAAAGCAAACATTAGAAGTTCTAAAACCTAGCAGGTTGGGGCCACTTACTATAGGGGCAGAATGCCCTAGATGCCTCCATGGCTCTTGAAGGTATCGTGGTATGATAACATGTGGTGGCCCTAGGAAGTAGAGTCTGGTAGGCTATTTTTGTCAAAGCCTCATGGGGTGACTTTTCTATTGGTGAGATCACCACAAGACCAGAGTCTAGACCTCATATTTGCTGGTTCAGAAAATATTTTGTCAGTTCACTCAGGGATGAACAGGAGAGTCTACTCATGATAACAAAACCTACATGAGACAGATGTACAAACTAGAAGAGAAATATGTTCATTTGCAGTGGGAAGTGTGTCTGGTCTGGGGACTGGCACTGAGCATATGTACAAGGAACTCCTTCTTGATTAGGTGCCCCTTTAGGAAACCAAACCAGAAATTAGAAAGATGCTTAGTGAATATAGATTTAGAGCAAAAGGAATTGGATGTTAAGGGTTGTTTCCTTCACATTTGATTAAATATCCTTTTCCATATTGAGAGATTTTTTCCCCTAAAAGTTAGTGCCAATTCTACAATAACAGTAACCATAATACATTTATACGTTTCTAGATTACTTTAAGATTTATAAAGTCCTTTTATCTATCATAACACCTTCTATGGGGTAGGAAATACATCATCTTCATTTTACAGATGAGAAAATGAGTCTCAGGAAAATGAAGTGGCTTGCCCAAAGTCCCATAGAATTAGATGGGATTTAATAAGGATAAATATAAAGTCTTTATACTTTGGTTCAAAAATTCAAATTTACAAGAATAAGATGGGTCTGTGGGACTAGGGAGGAGTTCTAAAAAAAAAAGATCTAAAGGATTTAGTGGACTTCAAATTCAATAAGAGTCAACCGGATGATATGGCAACAAAGAAAGATCACATGATCTTGGCCTACAAGAAACAAAGTTGTAACTAGGAATTCTGGCACCTGGAGCAAATTCAATTAAGATCAGAGTGTGGGTAGGAACCATCTCAGATGGCTTGGCCTGTTACTCCAGAAAAAAGGCCCAACTGTAAGGTGTAGTTATGAGAGAAAGAAAGCAGCCCATCTCTTAGGAAGCTTGGTCTAGTTCCAGAATACTTCTTCTCTTTTGTGTCCTGGGCCCCTTCGGCAGTCTGGTGAAGCCAATGGACCCTTTTCACATGCGTAAAATAAAAATGGGTATGAGGACTCACCTGTTGTTAGGCCCTGGATGACAGAAGTGACACCATGTTTGACCTCTGATTGACCTGTCTTTACCAAGGAGTCCTTATGTACCCACTAACTGGCTTGGTCAGCTATATTTAGGCAAGGAATGCAAAGTCGGCAAACTATCAGTTTAGCGAACTTCATCTAACCGTGTATATAAGGTTAGTGAATGTTCCTAATCATGATGCCTTTGTGGTTGATGAGAGGCTTGGGGGACGTTTTCTGGATGTTTTCACAGTCCAGACCACCTGTTGATTGACTTCCCCTAAGGTCCCCCTCCCCTACTCATACCTGTGAGTAACACACTGCCTGACTTCACCCAAGATTTCTTCACATAAGGATTACAATGGAAATCAATTGTAATGAAATGCTGCTATTAAAATATTTTTAAAAATATAGATCCCTTGTAATCTATAGACGGGCCCCTTGTGGGAATCTGTGGACCCCAAGGTAAGATCTCCTAGTACAGTGGATAGCATGCTGGCCTTAGAGTCAAGTCACTTCAAATTGTATTAGCCTTGGGCAAGTCACTTAATCTTACTGATCCTTAGTTTCCTCACCAGTATAATGAGGGAGTTAGAATTAGATGGCTTTTTGGTTTCCTTCCAGCTCTGTTAATGATCTATGATCCTTCTTTACCCTAATCTCTGCTAAAAGCAGGTCTTGTCTGTTTTCGGAACTACCATCTTGTCCGTTCCCAGGGCTTACCCTCTCTGATAATCCCTCCAGAGATGTTGGCCGGCCCGGCGGTGGAACTAACCTATCCCATCACCTCCTTCCCCAACCTCTGGCACCCTATGATCTCATGCCTTTGATCTCTCTAATGACCCTACGACATGAAACGTGGAGACCGTGATCAAGGAGGAAATGTTGCCCCCCACTCCTCAACTGCCCCCTCCTGCTTATATCTCTCATATTAAGAATAGCAGGATAAGGAGGGGATAGTCCCACTGTGCTCTGCCCAGGTCAGACCGTATGTGGAGTGTTGTGTTCAGTGGACCATCATATTTTAAGAAGGATATTGATAAACTGGAGAGCACCCAGAAGATAAATGGAGTGAAAAAGGGCATCAATTCATTCCATATAAAGAGCATTTGAAGGAACTAGAATTAGCCTAGTGAAGGAGAGGCTTAATCAATAACCATTTATTATGCACCTACTCTGTGCCAGGCACTGTGCTGGGTGCTAGGGATACAAAGACAAAAATACAACAGTTCCTATCCCTAAGGGAGCTTACATTTTATTGAGGAGGCAACAGATACATATACGTACACATATATACATATATACACACACATACATGCACACACACATACATACACATACATGTGTATATATATATATATATATACACTTAGAGCTGTGGAATGGATTGATTTGGCACATAGTGGTATCTTTCTCATCTGAGGTCATCTTGTCAAGGCTTGATGATTTCATGTCAGATTGCCATGGTGATTCTGGTTCAGGTATGAGTGGTATATATTTACATATGTACATGTTATTTCCTCTGCCAGAAAACAAGCTATTTGAGGTCAGGGACTGATTTTGTCTTTATATCCTCCTCACATAGCACAGTGCATGACTCAGATGGAGCTTTATACAGGCCTATTGATTGATATTAGATGGTCACAGAGCATACTTCTAATTCTGAGATTCTGTGATTTTTGGACTGAAATCCAGGCAATCTGAATCCCATGCTCATTTTACTATATATCATATCCTGTCCCCTGGACATTTCTGGAGACACATAGTCTAGTCTCTTATACTCTAGCTCTCCTTTTTTGATGTTCCTTATCCATTACTTAAAGTTTTTATTGTTATAGGATTACTTCATGAGACACACGTACACCCACACATACACGCATGCTACAATTAATTAGATTTTAGCTTATTTTGTTATTTGTAATTTAGATAGATGTTTTCCTGACAAAGTTTTATGGACAGATCTTGGGCTCCTTGATGGAAAACACCATCATTTACAGATGGGTTATTTCCAGGAATAATTCCAAAGATGGTTAATCTTACCCATTTATATAAATTACTGTTATACCAATCTGAGTATCATTTCCTAAACTTTCCTTCAAACTCCCAGGGCTTAAACTCCCTACGTTGGAACTATAGCTTGCTATTCACAACCATACGGTTTATATAGCATAATATTGTGATCGATGTTCATAATGATGATTCCAGGTCATCAAAAAAAAGAAGCCATTCACTGATAATATTGTATAAATCAAATTTTGTTCTTCAAGTTTTTGGTTTCTTGGTAATCATGCATAGTTTTTGGTTTCTTGGTCCAAACTTGCAAACCCAGATCAGAGCCCCCAAAATATCTTTAAAATCATCCCAAGCACAGGATCTTTGCCTTTGCTTTGCTTGTTCATCTGTGAGCAATATTTTCTGAAGTGGTCCAGCAGTAAGACCAATAAGACAATGAAATGAAAATGAAACTATCATTCTTTCTGAAATCATCAAGATTAAGAAATGTCATCAGTTCAGGTGAGTTAAATAAATACTTATTCATTTATTGTTTACATCCTGTGTAAATATCCTCACTGTGATACGCAGGTGACCCTGGATTCTTGAAGGCTGAGATAGTGACGTGCAAACTCAGAAAGGCCTTACCAAACTGCAAAGGTTTCTCTTTTTGCTTTCATTTTATTTTATTTCTAGTTCCAGATTCTCTACCTCCTCCCCTACCCATTAATAAGGTAAGAAATATAAAACACATTACAAATTTAAAATTATGCAAAACAAATTTCTCCACTAGCCATGTTCTGGGAGGGAAGAAAAAGAGAGAAAAAAATATGCTTCAGTCTGTTCTCTAAGTCGATCCGTTTCCATCTGGAGGTGGATAGCATTTTTCATCATGAGTCTTTTAGAACCATGGTGGGTCCCTGTATTGATCATAGTTACTAAATCTTTCACAGTTTATTATCTTTGCAATATTGCTGTTCAAAGGTTTCAAGTATGAGCCCAAAGCAGACTATTTGTCTGCTATTCAAGGACCAACCTAGCTAAATTATGGAAGGCTCATCACCAGAAATTTGGCCATTAAGTGTTAAACTTTTTTTTTTTAACTATGAAACCCATGAAATATAACAAAACACAGAATGGCCCTTGATCCTGTTTAGTCTCCTTTACGTATCATCCTTGGACAAGCAAATTAAAAGAGTTGATAAAGTTGATTTTTTTTGTGAACACAAGGACAATAAGAACCATAACTTCATGGGACACTTGACCATTTCACCTTGCAGCTGTCAATGACGAACATTTGCAAACAAGCCACTATGGAAATAACTGCATCTTCAATCCCAACAACTACTTCAGAGTATGAAAGAAATAGAAAAATTCTATGAAGAATTTGACAAGATCTTCCAAACTAAGTCAATAAATACATTGGTATATGGTGACTTCACTGTAAAAGTTGGCAACATGGTAGGCTGGCAAAAAGTATCATGAAAAATAAGGTTTAGAATCAAGTAATAAAAGAGGTTAAAGGTTAGCCAGTGTCTCACAAGCTTCACTTTTGTGCATCAAAATACTTCTTTTAAGAAGAGAGTTGTGTGGTACAGACATGGTGAGAACCATTATAATGGATATAGATTATCTTCTAACAAATAGGAAAATAGCAGTCACAGCCACAGGGGTAATTTTAGAGCCATCTGCCTATGTGCAATCAGATCATCAATGGATCAGTTGAAGCAAAGTTCAAAGTAAATGCCAAATTAGAAAGATAAGGATAAGAAGAAGCCATGTATAATTAGAGCAGCTCAGGATATTCACCCTGTCTTAAATAAGGCTTTTCTTGATCTGCCCAGCTTCTAGGGCCTCCTCTATAAAATGTAAACTCCTTGAAGGCAGGTAATACTTCATTTTTTTCTTTGTATCATCAGTACTTAGTATATAATAGGTGCTTAATAAATGTTTGAGTGATTGAGTGTTTGAACTCAAACTAAATGAGCTGTCAAATTTTAAAAATGATATAGAGATAACAATGAAGACATTCACTGGAGCCACTATCATTTCCTAGAAAAGTTTAGCTGATTGAAGATAGCCATCACGTGAAGGGGGCTGAAAAAGGCCAAAAATATCTTCAGCCGATGAATATCTAATTTTCTTGCTAAATGGAGAGATGCTCCTATTTTCAATCAAATCAAGAGTAAGAAACAAGCTGGAGACAGAACATGATATAAAAACTATATTGAGAACCAAACTATTGGCTGACAAGAAGCAGAATCAAAAGTCTCATTTATTTGACTGTGTTCTGATTAAACATTTAGCAACTTTATGACACTGAATGTTGTATTATGTTGTGTAAATGTCATATAGTGAATAAAAATTATTTTAAAAATGGAGAGATATGGTCACCTAGGGCAACCTCAATTTAGAAGTACAAGTTCATTTGTAAAACATTACAGAGGAGAACCATGGAAGATGATGAGCATCATGGCATCACAAAATACCGAAGAGAAATTGAGGGGAAAACTAGACTGCAAAGAACTTGATGTGAGAACCCATTAAATGAAATCACCCCCAAAGCATTTGTAGATGCAACTGAGAGAAGCCAAACAAAGAGTTCAATAGGTCAGGTCTTCTAGATCTCTTTTTTTGTAAAATAGCAATCTCGTTTAATTGATTTTATTAGAGGAATCATCATATTTCAACTCCAGTGACTCAGCATCTAATCTAATCTAAGAAGATAAAATCAAGAAGAGTGAGTAGACCCGACCAAATACTGGCAAATGAAATCAGTTCTGGAAACACTGCAATTTGAAAGGCAATGGGGAATTGCTTTTCATGGTACCCTTCAAAAGGAAAATACCAGCAGAATGGAAAAGATCATAGACAGGGTTTTGGCTTACTTTCCCCATTCCCGGTGACCAAAAAGCTATCATAACTGTTGTCGTTCAGTCATTTTCAGTTGTGTCTGACTCTCTGTGACCCCATTGCAGGTTTTCTTGGCAGAGATATGAAGTGGTTTGCCATTTCTTTCTCCAGCTCATTTTACAGATCAGGAAACTGAGGCAAACAAGGTTAAGCGACTTGCTCAGGGTCACACAGCTAGTAATTGTCTGAGGCCAGATTTGAACTCAGGAAAATGAGTTTTCCTGACTCTACGAGGCTCCATACTCTATTCACTGTACCACCTAGCTGCCCATAACTACTGAACCATATTCTTTTTTTCATCTCTATTACAATCTTCATGAAAATAGTCTAAGAAATATAACATATATTTGTGCCATTCTTTAAAGCTTACAAATCACTCCATTTATATTATTTCACTTGACATTCACAGGAACTCTATGAAGTACATAGTGCATTATTATTCCTACATATCCTCATTTCACGGATTGCAAACTGAGGCTCATTGTGGTTGACAGAAATGGTATGGCACAGTGGAAGGAGCCCTGTCTCTGGATTCGGAGGATTTGGATGCCAACCTTACCGCTGACATCTGTGTCTCCTTGCACGATTCACTTAACTTTCGTAGATCTCAGTTTCCTCATCTGTGAAATGAGGACACTGGACTAGATGGTCTCTCTGGTCCCTTTCGGCTCTTCCATCCTTAGTAACTTGTCCATAACTAAACACAATCCTCTAGGTGAAAAATGACAAGTACGGAATACAATGGGACCACAACTTTTATTCCGGGAAGTTATGCATCTCAATACAGCCAAGATCAAAACTGACTTTTTTGGGGCTACACTCATTATATTATATTATACTATATTTTATTATATTATGTTATGTTATGTTACATCATATCATATCATGTTAGGTTATATTACTCACTAATTCTGATCTCATGATTCACTCAGACTCCCAAAACTTTTTCCACACAATCACTGTTTAAGCTTGCCTCCCCCGTGTTGTACATGTGAAGCTGATTTTTTTATACCCAAGTGTAAGACTACATTTATGCCTATTGCTTTCCTTCTTATTCTGTTCAGCCCGGTGTTAACAGCCTGTCAAAATCTTTATGGATTATGACTCTGTCATCCAGTGTGTTAGCTATCCCTCAGCTTTGTGTCTTCTGAAAATTAGAAAGTATGCCATCTTTATTTTTATACTAGTTAGTTGATTTCTCTGGGCCTCAAATTTCTCATTTGTAAAATGAACTAAGTGATCACTAAAATTCTATGATTTGTGCATGTTTTACCTATTTTTTTTCCTTAGGATATGCCCCCATAGTCCTCAACTTTCATAATATGTGATTTCTTCCAAGAATATTAATCAACTCACGGTCAGTCACACACTACGTGCAGCTATTCTAGGGCCTTTACTTCTCTTTCAGCACATATTTTATCTCTGTCATCACGCTCATAGACTATAAGCTCCTTAGGGACAGAAATTATATTTATGATTATCTTTGGCTTCTCAGTTGGCACATGTAGTTACTTAATAAATCCTTATTAAATGAATCCTCCTCAGAAGAAAGGTAGCAAAGGAAATTTGGACTTTAAAATTCTTGGGAAAGGTTTGGTAGATGGGAAAAACAATGACTAAAGGTTGGTTTTGGATTATCTTAGCATTTTCTATATCCATGTACAATGGGGATGAAGACAGATAGGAAGTTATCTCTCCATTTTAGATCTACTGAGTGGTCAACTCTTCTGGCTCAGTGGTCGTTAAGATGATTGCTTCCTCTTAACATCCAAAGTCCTTCCCCACTGAGCCAGAGTCCGTAGGGCCCAGTGGAGGTGACCCAGGGTCCTGTAGATCAGACTCACTTGTTTACCCCCATCACGCATGAATAGGTGATGGCTTTTTTAAAATGTTCTTTCCCTTTCATTGCCTCTCCCAGGCTGCTTCACCTCATCTCACCTTACCCTGGGTTTATAGCAATATAGGCCCAGCTTGTGGTAAGTGGCCAGCTGTCAGTATTTCTTGAAGGCCCACAGTCAGCTCTGGTTGATTGCCCTGTGTTCCACTCAATATTCAAGTTGCTGGCTTCAAGGATATATGGTAGAAGGTCAAGAATGGCCCTTTAGGCTTGGTCTGGGTGTTGTGTTTTAAAAGGCTGAAGCTCATCCAGTGGAGGCTGATCCCAGTGGGACTGTAAATAATGAGGGGACTGGAAATTGTGTGACATAAAGATGGGACCAGGAGGAGGGGGAAGAGGAGAAGCACAGGACTTACAACATCCACACCCTATTTAGCCAATTCCTGAAGAAAAGAAAATTGAGAACTGGGGAGGATTGTCTAGAGAAAAGATAGCTTAAGGTGGAAGATATATGATAACTATTTCCAAGTAATTGAGGGACTGGCAGGTAAAGAATGATTAGGCCTATTTTGCTTGGGCCCCAAGGGTAAGCCTATGAGCAATGGGTGGGAGTTACACATTTCAGCTTAGATATAAGGGGAACATCTTAACAATTAGAGCAACCTAATAGAGGAATTAATTGCCTCAGTAGGAGATTTCCCTTCAGAAGATCTTTAAGCAAAGCCTGGCTTGCCAGCTGTCGGGGGTGAGGTAGAAGGGATTCCTACTCAGGTATGAGGTAGGATAGAGTGCATTGTAAAGACTGGGGGATATGGAGTCAGAAAACATGGGTTCCCGCTCTGCCACCTACAATAGTAGGTATGCACATATGTACTAGCAAGTCACTTTCTTCTCTGGCCTCAGTTTCCCACTCTGTAAAGTGATGGGTTTGAACTTGAAGCCTTCCAGAGTCCTTTCCAGGTCTAAAACGTTATCACCCTATGAACCCCTCTAGCGCTGATATTCTATGATTCCTTTGATAATCTTTCTGCTGAGGAAATGATTTTACACACACACACACACACACACACACACACACACACACACACACACTCATCCTCATCCTCATCCACCTCCACCCCATCTATGTATTTCCACACCTCCATCACTAAAAGGAGAAGGGGGAAGAAAAAAACAATTTATTACTTCCTTCATAGATAAATGTGCCAAGGAACAATCGCAATTGACAATCTGTCTAATTTCCTTCATGAGCTTGGAAAAGCTTCACTTTTCTCCCTTGGGCTGGGTTGATTCTCCTAACGCTGGTACACGGTGCAATGGCCATCTGCCATTTCTGTCAGATTTCCAACGGGCTGCACACCATGCCCAGTCTGACTGTGTTGTAATGCACGGACAGACATACCAGCCGGAGAAGGCAGTTTCATTATCCTCCCCGCACGGGCCAGGCTCCTTGGACAGTCCACAGGCTTTCAGCCTGCACAGTAGCTCATTGACCGTGGTGCCCTGACTGAGTAGCCAAGACAATGTTTTATTGTGCCCAAAGTTGCAGGAGAAAATGCATGTGTTTGCAGCAAAATGTGCTCCTGATGGTGCTTCTTTCCTCCCACTCTAAGGAAGAATTTGATGCTTATTCAGTGCTTCAGAAGACAAGAGATTGAGAAATACTTAACTTGTTCTGGCTCTGACAATTACTAGCTGTGGAATCCTAGCCAAACCACTGAGTCCTTATTTCCTCATTTATAACACAGGGGTAAAAATACCTGTACTAATCACCTACTGTGGTTTTGTGAAGAAAGAATTGTTAACTTTAAAAGCTATAGAAAGATGAGTTATTGTTGTTTTTATTAACATGTGACAAGTTCTTTTGTAATTTTGTTTTGCCTAATACTCCTCAGATTCAAGAAACTTCGATGGCTCAGCCCCCATCCCAGGAGAAACTGCTTTATCTTAGGTCCAGTTATTAACAGATCATATGGATGTCATAGCACAGTAAAGCAAAATATGAATTACTACTTGAATTCTATTTGAATTTCTAAGTAGCCCAGATACAGGGATTATAAACTGCAACAGACAGAATCTTTTCTAAGGGGCAGGGTTTTCTTCTTCTCATCCACAGTCTTTCACTCAAATGCCCTGAGTCTCATTAGTGCAACATCCTTCGGGCAAACTATAATCACAGAAGCACCCTCAATCTAGGGAAAATGGATGAGGCAAGAGTAGGACTTTCTCATCGCCATAGGAACACTGGCGCCTTCATGCTTTGCTCACCGCTGATGAGCATAGGAACATTGCTCCCATGAGGGAAATGAGGGCTGCTCGGGGTCTAACAGGGCATCAACTTCATCAAATTCACCAGCCAAGCATCACAAGAAGCAACGGCAACCTGCCGATGCCGGTACCCAATGTCTGAACTCCGCAGAGGAGGAGGAATGTCAGTCTCCAAATCCTATGGCAGCGTAAGGCACACACAGTGTGCCGTTTTCTCTCCAGCCCTCCATTTCCTCCTTCACTTTTGACCTGTCTCCAGCATTCATTTAGAAAACTCCCACCACTATGTGTTTATCCAATTCAATTCAACGAGCATGTATTAAGTGCTACTACATACCAAGCGCTGGAGATTCAAAGACAAAAATAAAATATTCCCTGATCTCTAAGAGCTTGTTGTTCAGTCATCTCAGTCACGTCTGACTCTCCATGACCCCGTTTGGGGTTTTCTTGGCTAAGATACCTGGAGTGGCTGGCCATTTCCTTCTCCAGCTCATTTTATAGATGAGGAAACTGAGGCAAACAGGGTGAAGTGACTTGCCCAGGGTCACACAGCTAGCAAGTGTCTGAGTCTGGTTTTGAACTCCAGGCCCAGCCCTCTGTCTACTTCATCACCTAGCTATCCCCTCAGAGAGCTTACATGCTACTGAAATGCAAATCCACACCCCTCAGACACTTAGCATCCTAGGAAGAAAAGGGAAAAATACTAAAGTATCAAACACTTCTTTTCAGTAATAAAAATGCTATGAACAATTATTAATAATTAAGCATTATTACTTATTTTAAATATTACCTGTTATCCTGTTTAACCTCTAGGGGTCAAAAATAAAGTCCTGGGTTTGGCTTTTAAAGCTTTTTATAGCTTGGCCCCCTTTTCACCTTTGTAATCTTATACTTTACTCCAAAATCCAGTGGCGCTTACTACACTGGGGTTCCTTGCACAAGACACTCCATCTCCTGGCCACAAATATTTTCAGTAGCTGTCCACCTTGGCTGAAATTCTCTCCCTCCTTATCCCTGCCCCCTGGCTTTCTTCAAGTCTCAGCTAAAATCCTATCCTCTCGAAGAAGTCTTTCTCAGTGCTGGTTCATCTTCTCTCTGAGGTGATCCCCATTTCTCCAGTGTATATCTTATTTGTACATAGTTTGTGTGTAATCTCTGCCATTAGACTGTGAACTGCTTGAGAGCAGTGACTGATTTTGCCTTTCTTTGTATCCCTACCTCTCAGTGCAGTGCCTGTCACATAGTAGGCACGTAAGTGCTGGCTGCCTGCTTGTCTGACTTTAAATGTCACCTACAAACATGCAACTGCCAAGGAGTCATTTGGGCTTGGCTCTGCCTTTGACTGTGTGACTTTGGGCAAGTCACTTTACCTCTAAGAGCCACACTTTACTGATCTATAAAATTAGGAGGTAAGATCAGGTAATTGATAAAGTATCTTCTAGCTCCAAACCCCGTGATCTTTGTTACAATGAATTTGTGTGGCTTGGCAGCTGGAGAGAAGGCCCCCCCGCCCAAAACTCATGAAGCCTCCCTTTATTTAGCATAGAAGTACAGTGAGCTTTTTAGTTTAGCCAACGTTCACCTTGGAAAGAGGTGAGAGTCTGTGTCAGGGGAGGTAGAGTGTGGAACGGAAAGCAGTGGTGGTAGAAAGAGAAAGGAGGAAATAAGCATTTATTAAGCACTGACTATATGCCAGGAACTGTGCTAAACTTTACAAATATTATCTCATATGATCCTCACGACAATCTTGTGGGGTAAATGCTGTTACTATCCTCATTTTATAGTTGAGAAAACTGAGGCAAACAAGGTTGAAGTGACTTGCCCAGGGTCACACAGCTAGTAAGTGTCTGAGGCCGGATTTGAACTTAGGTCTTCATGACTCCAAGTCTAGCATTTTCTCCTACTGTACCACCTAAATGCCTCAAAGGAGGAGGGAAGGGTCACATAGGGTAATGATCAAAAAGGGAGAACACGGTGCTTTGGGCAGCAGACAGGGGAGATGAAGAAATCCAGACCGGAGTTTCAACAATATCCAAAGCCTGAGGTTCATTGTAACACGCAATATTTTTGTGTGTCCATGAGGTGAGTCAATATACAGGTACAAAGTCATTTATTTTGGATAAAGGGCCCCAGGTACATACTTTAAAAACCGCAGGAGACTCTGAGAGCTATTGGTTGTCTACCCTGGCTTTGCACATAACCTAGCATTAATCAGTAATTCTATTCAGAACCATTGACTAGATCCCACGGAGAGCCTCTGAGCGCAAATAAAAGCTTTGTATCCATTCCTTAGCTGTCAGACAGAAAGGCAAGCTTTTTTCGATGTCAGGGGCCCTAGAATAGTTTCCTACTTAGGTCATGGGATTTAGACCTAGAAGGGACCCTGGAGATCCTCTGGTCCAGATCACTTATTTTACAAAGGTGAAAACTGAGTCTTAGCAGAGGACTTGTTATGCACCTTCTAGATGATGTAACCTTTGGTACTGATGATCTATTATAAATTGTTTCCTGCTGTACAACCCTTTTCTGTTGGGTGTTCACGTTAGTTAGCCTTTATGCTTATGTATTAAGTCAACATGCATTAATTAAGCACCCACTAAGTATAAGGCTCTATGCTAAGCACTGGAGATAAAAAAGAAAGGCAAAAATAGACCCTGCTTCAAAAGTTGCTTCAAGCTCATAGGGGAGAAAGCATGCAAACTACTATGCATAAAAAAGATACATACATATATATACACACACGCACATATAACATGCCTATACATACACACATGCACATGTGTATATTGTGTATGTAGTATATATGATGTATATGTGTGCATATCTAGAGATATCTATATCATGTACACCTATGATAAATTGGAGATCCCCTCAAACAAAGGCATTAGAACTAAAGTGGATTGGGAAAGACTCCTTGCAGAAGGTGGGTGTTCTATTTGAAGGAAGCCAAGGAGGTAGAGGTGAAGAGGGAAAGATCTCCAGGTGTGGGAGACAGCCAGTGAAATGCACAGAGCTGGGAGATGGAGTATATTGTTCAGGAACAGCAAGGAGGGGGATGAGATATATGACTGGAAAGGTAGGAAGGGGCTAGTTTGTGAAGGGTTTTAAATGCCAAAGAGAGTACCTAATAATCCTGAAGGTGATAAGGAGCCGCTGGAATTTATTGAATTGGGGAAGGGGAAAGGGGATTGATATAGTCAGACCTGCACTTAGGAAGATCATTTTGATAGCTGAGTGGAAAGAACGGGAGTGGGTGGAGACTTGAGGGAGGGATGCATTCAGTTGTGTGTGTATGTGTGTGTGTATGTATATGTGTTTAATATGAGAGAAGAAACTGAGAAATGCATCCTTAGCTGTCAACAGGAAGAGAGACACATTGAAGATGTCTTGCCCAAATCCACTGCTGTGTGTTAGTGTTGAACTGTTAAAGGCTCCCTTGTGGGCAGAGCCATCCATAATAGAATCAATCCAAAGCACAACTGTGTTTTTGGCTCCCGCTGAGGACCACCAATCTGCGACTGTTCATTGACCCTGGATTCTGTGGTTGTGAAGTGGAGGGATTAAGGGTGCGCTGATAACCTCGCATGGTATTCCAGCCATACCTGTTCAACCCCTTGGTCACTAACCCTGCTCTGGAACAGGTTAGACTTTGAATCTCTGGGTCTGGTTGGAAAAGGAAAAGATGAATTGCTTTAGCCACACGGGTTGGGGGTTTTGCTGATTTTTGCAGATATTTCTTTGCTATCAATATGTTTGCTATTTTAAGTGAATTGTTCTTGGCGTTCATTACTGGAAAACAAAAGAAGAAACAAGTTAGATCTCTCTCAACCGGAGTCAGGGCGAGGTCTGGCACTGGTAATCTAATTATTCTTCCTGTCTTTTCCTACTTCACATCCCTTTTTCAGCTAACTAATATGATAATAATTGCTAATGTTTATACAATGTTTACTATGTGCCAGGCGCTGTGCTATGCACTTTATAATTATTATCTCCTTTGATCCTCACAACATTTTCTGGTTGAGGAAACTGAGGCAAACAAAGGTTAAGTGACTCGGCCAGGGTCACACAGCTAGTAAGTGTCTGAGGCTGGATTTGAACTGAAGTTTTCCTGAATCTGGGACTGCCACCTAAGGGTGCTTGCAAAATGGAGAATTTATGTGATTCTCTAGGTAGCTTGCTTTTGTGGAACCAAGGACCCCCATGGAACTCTTCCACTGCAGTAACTGGGATCTCTTCCTCGACTGACCATGTGTGTGAATTCTGCTGGGTTAGAGACTCTGGCGTTTGTGATGGGGAGATGCATAAACCTGGATTTGTGAAACATAGAATTTTAGAGTTGAAAAGGACTTCAGTGACCATCAAGTCTAACCCATACCTGAAAGAGAAAAGGTAAAGGGAATGAGCATTTGTTAGTCACCTACTGTGTGCACTGTTCTAAGTGCTTTACAAATTTTATCTCATTTAATCCTCACAACAACCCCATGTGGTTGGTGCTTTTATAATCCCCATTTTACAGTAGAGGAAACTGAGGCAGATAGCAATGAAGTGACTTGCCCCATTTCCATTTTAGATAGATCTAATTATTGGGAAGATTTTCCTGATAGTAAACTTATGATTGCCTCTGCAACTTCTACCTGTTTATCCCTGCCTTACACTTTGAGGCCAAGTAGAGTAAGTCTAATCCCTTTTTCCAAGTGGTATTTTATCTACCCTGAGTCTTCTCCAAGTTGAACACCACCCTTTGGTTCAACTAGACCTCATAGCTAGGCGGTGCATTGTTGCTAGGTAACTAGGTGGTGCATTGTTTAGAGGGTTAGACATAGAGTCAGGAGCTTGAGTTTCAGTCCTACCCTGGACAACCAGCTTTTTGACCCTGGGTTAGTCACTCAACCTCTGTCTCCCTCAGTTTCTTCACCTATAAAATGTCCGCTGCTTACTCCTCTTGAACTTACAGTCCACTAGAACAAGACTGTGCCTATCTCCTCCTATACTTGTGACACTGAGTTTTTTAATCTAAGATGACAAACACATTTATTGCTATTAGTCTCAGCTCCATCACAGGGGTATGCTGGAGTCATGTCTAACCTGCGAAGCCAATTCTTAAATGTTCAGCATGAGCATTTACATCTCAGAAATTGGCAAATTCCAAATCAGGGCTTGATTTATTATTCTTTTGTGGGTTGCCCAGACTTAAGAAAATAATGGAGAAAATATTAATAATGTAGATTAAATTCATATAAGGCATCTGGTTGTTAAATGTTTAGTAGCTCAACCTTAGTTCTACTTGACCAATGCTAGCCTATTGTTGCACAAGTCCCGACATTACACCTACTTTTTTTTATTCTGAACTTAAGAAATAAAATAAGCATTTCCACAGCATAGTAGAATAGGAAAAAAAAAGATGATTGCACATGAAACTGTAAATCTATTATGCACAATTTGCTATTCCTTTTAAATATGTAATAAAGTTATCATGAAGCTTTCTTTTTTTTCCTTTTTTTCTTCCCTCCCCCTACCCTAGAGATGGCTACCATTAGACACAAATGTGTGTGTGTGTGTGTGTGTGTGTGTGTGTATAAAATCATTTGATACATCTATTTATCAGTTCTTTCTCTGGATTTGGATAGCATCTTCCTTCACAGGTCCTTTGTAGTTAATTTGGGAATTTATAATAGTCTACACCTACTTTTTAACGTCTTTGCATAATTTGACTCTTTGGGTACTTTTTGGTTTAAGTGTAAATCATTGTTGCCTGTTGATATGATGTCTGGCTTCTTTTCCTCTGGAGATGAGTAGCACTGAGCTTAGCACCAAGCCTGAGGGTATACCCTTAACTGATGTAAGTTGTACCATCAGTAATAGTCTTGGTTGTTTCATTACATCACTTCCCTGAGGATATAGTGACTGTCTAAATCCAGTGTACTTATGTCTTGATCATTACAATCATTTCATTTCACCAAACAACAAAAACCCTGATATCATAGCCAGAGAGGTATGGCTTAGTAGGTAGGAAAGAAATGGTATCTGTTTTTGTCCAGAAACCTCAAGGGTCTCCTCCTCCCAGACTGATTTCGTTTTTGTTTTTTTTGCTTTTTTTGACTAGGTAAAAGAAGCCATTCTTTGCCTCATTTCTTACCTAGTCTTAATAACTAAATGGGTATTGCCTTAGTCAAAATGAGACCCGGAAAAGACCTTAGCTTAAAAAGGCCAAGGTCTTCCACTACATCCAGGGCCATCTCCAGTCGTCCTGATCTATATCTGGGCCCAGATGGTTCTGGAGGAGAAAGTGAGGCTGATAACTTTGCACAGCCCTCCCCCACTTAAATCCAATTCACTTGCAAGTCAAGAAATCAGTTTCCTTTATCATGGTCCTCTTTGAGAACAAAGGATCAACAGTGAGCCATCTGCTACCTTAAGGGAAACATGCTTGGTAATTAATGGCAATAACCATTGTCCAAAAGAAGACCCCCCCCCGGAGACAGTTTGGTCCAAAATATGATCAGAGAAAGAAAGGCAGAAGCCAGGTAGGGTCAAGCCAGAGTTCATTTGGACACAGGACTCAAGAGGGTAAAATGAGAAATAGAATGGAATTCAAAGCAGTGATCTCCAGTTGCCCAGCAGAGAGTCAGAGAAGATACACTACATCAGTGTAGGTGAAATGGGAATCTGCTTTACATCTCTCTTTTACATCTACTACGGCAGGATCCGTGGCTTCTCCTTGCTTTGCTGTGTTGGTGTTCCTGAGGCTCAAACAAGTGGGACCCATCCTCAGTTTGCCAGTATCCCCAGGAGAACCTGGCCAAGTGTCCTTGCTTCTTTTCCTGGGTGTCTAAGATGCAGGGATCTTCTAGCAGTATCTAACATGATGGAAAAGAAACATCATCGGGCTTGAAGTCAGATGATTTGGATTCAAGCCTCAACTCTATACAACTGACTCTCTGTTTGATGTTGGACGAGTTAATTCACCTCTGTGCGCCTCACTTTCTCTGTAACATGAGAATAATAATCCCTCTGTAATCTTTATGTCACTGTGGCATTATAGGAACCGCCCATCTTGTTTCCCAGTCATACATTGCTCTCATGACATCCTCTGAGCTGCATGTCCTGCACAATTCATTGTTTGTCATGTGCTGTAACTTGGAACACAAAGACAAGAATAAAGAGTCCTAGCCCTCAGGGAGCTTGGAAGAGTTCTGGGTTCTCAGTTTTACAAGAAGTTCCTTACTTATATGCTGTGTGAAACCTAGGTGAACCGCTTAATTTCCAGCCCACAGGCCTTGCCCCCCATTCAATCTCTTGCTCTGAACACAGTAATAAAATACATACTAGCGTTGCTTCTGAAAGGGTTGCCCTATGGATCAACTCACCATACCTGTCACACTCCAGATCAAAGCTGCCTTCCCCAGTCACCACTCCCCTAAATGTGTTGTCTCTCCTATTAAAATGTAAACTCCTTTAGGGAAGGGGGATTTTTGTATCCCCAGTTCTTAGCACAGGGTCTGGCACATGGAGATTACTTAACCTGCTGATATTAAATCCTAAGGTCCCGTTGGCCTTACTTTTTACTCTGCCATTAGAGAAGGGAAGAGAATGTGCATGGTACTGTGCTAAGTGTTTTTTATAAACATCTCATTTGATCCTCACAACAACCCTGTAAGGGAGGTACTATTATTTTCCCAATTGTATAGTTGAAGAAATTGAAGCAAATAGAGGTTAAGTGACTTGTCCAAGGTCACACAACTAGAAAGTATCTGAGGCTAGATTTGAACTTAGGTCTTCCTGACTCCAGGCCAAGGGCTCCATCCATTGTGCCACTACCTCTTCTTTAATCCCATTTCTATTGATAAAAACCTTATCTGTTGACCCATTTGATAATGCCAAGGGTTTTGGTGTCGAAAATTTTCTTTCTGGGTCCTCAATAGGTGTGGTTACTGAGGAGATGAGGGGAGGGGCACTGTGCCTGTGGAAGAAGTTGCCAGATCACATTTCCAGAGGGGTTGCTTCCCAGGACGATGGCTGTGAGGGCTGACCAAGAAGCAAGTGGCCTGGGAGTACTGCCATTCCTAAGGCTCTCGGGGTTTACCTGCCTACCTTGAAGCATCAGAAGGAGATTCAGAATTTAAATCCAGTCCTCTTTCTACCACACCCTGCTTCTTCAAGTTTAAGGGGAAGCCCTTAGTTCTAGAGTTCTGAGATTTAATTAACATATCCAGTCCCTTTCCTAGGAGACTAGATATGTTCACTAAACGTGTATACCTTTTGTGATTTTTGAGGTCCTGGAATATAGAGACATCAAACACAAATAGAAACAGGGCCACTAAACTATACATAAGGCTCGCTGCTGCCGCTACTCACTTAGGAAAACACATACCCTCAATCCTCAACTTTTGTGAGGGCAATTTTCCTAGAAAATGGCACAAAAGTAAAAAGCATGAATGTTGATACATTGAACCTACGGAAAATAAAGGGCTTGGGTCCCACAACCACTAAAAACTGTATTTTTTCACTAGGGATTGCTGAGAATATACTTTTCTGCATACAATTTTTATAATAAAGCATTAATTCTGGTAATATACATTTTTCCTGACATAGTAACCATGAAATAAAATTGGTAACATGCAAAACATTTTTTCTTGCTAGTAATTCCCTAAAATACTGTGATCTTTTGTGCTAACATCTTAATAAAAGGTTGATTTCAGACAATATTTGCTTTTCATAACACATGAAATCTATAGTACCATAAATACTGTACAGCAAATAAAATTCTTAAAACTAAAACATTTTATAACCTGAATCATACCTACTACTGTATCAGATGACAGTGCGAGGGCATTGTACTGTATACCATACTGCTGTAAACCTCTCTACCTTAGCTGCTCCCTGAAAAGCAAGGGAGAGGTTGCTGGGACTTTAATTGATGCTACTGGGAAGATGCTGAGATTAACAAGGTCCTCAATATCACCTCAAATACTCTTGTCCTTCGTGGATGGTGGATGGCATTGAAGATCTCTGCTTCGTGGGCTGTTTGAGATCCTTAAGGGTCTCAGAGTATGAGAGCATTGAGTCTGATTGACCTCAGCAGCCTTGATGTCTCTAGCCAGCTGGTTGATCAGGCCAACAGTGGCTGCAAATGTCCCAGCATGAAGTTTATCTACCACTTATATATTTAGGATGAGAATAAAGAAACATTTGTTAAGTACTTACTCTATGCAAAGCACTGTGCTAAGCATTAGGGATGCAAACACAAGTAAATGATGGGATGGGATGGGATGGGATGGCATAGGGTAGGGTTGGATAGGATAGGATAGGATAGGATGATATAAGAAGGAAGAGGATGAGGAAGGGCAAGATGATTCTGATGATGTTTAAGAGACAACCTGGTAATGGGTGGAGAGCTGGTTTCAAGTCCTGCCTTTGATATGACATATGCTGGTCCTGTGATCCTGAACAAATCATTCAGTCTTTTACTTAGGCAGCTCTCTAAAACTGTCACAGAATATCTGCTGATTTGCATCGGTAGTTCCCTAATCAGGGTTTCTCTACATCCATACAGTGGACAAAAAATAGCTATTATGATTGCCTTTAATCACATCTTCTCTCAATGTTCATCCTCGAAGATGGAAGAAAACTCATGATTTTCATCTGTGCCGCAGAAAACATGAAGCCTTCTCTGGGAGGAAAGCATTTTGGTCAGATAAGCCACTGGTTTACATGCCTGCCTACTCATTAGCTGCGTGACATAAAAAGAAATCAAGAAATTAGCAGGAAACGTACATAACGATGCTCTACAGCTAGATTCATATACACAGTATCATAGACAATTAGAGTTAGAAAGAGCCTTAAGAAATCATGGATCTCAGACCTCTCATTTCACCAAGGAAGAAATGAGGCCCATAGATGGAAAGGACTTGACCAAGGTCATCCAGCCAGTCCATGGCCGACCTAGGTCAAGAATTCAAGTGTCTTTTCCTCCAGCCAGGGCTCCTTACCCCACATGGAGAGTATGTTAAGCCATATGATGAGAGGCAAAGAGCGCCAAAGTTGAAATCAGAAGACCCTGCCTTTAACTTTTGGATTTGACATGAGGACCTGAGTTCAAATTCTACCCTCGTTACTTAATGCTTGACTTAGGGCCAGCCACTTTGGCTTCTCTGAGTCACAGTTTCCTCTGAAAAATGGATTGGATAGTCTCTATGGCTCCTTTTAGCTCTAAATCTGTGATCCTACAGATTGTAAATGGGGCTGATCATAATCGTAAAGCATCCTCCAAAGGGTTGTTGTTATGGAAGAACTTACTGAACCCTAAGTTCTGTTTAAATATGAGTTGTCATTAGGTGAGATTAAGACCTCAGCCAGCTAATGGAAAGGCAAGTGAGAATAGCTAGTATTTATAGTATTTTAAGGTTTGCCAAGTGCTTTATGTTTATTATCTCATTGGATACAACAATGCTGGAAGGTAGATGCCAGTGTCATTCCCATCTTATGGATGAAGAAACTGAGGCTGACGGAGGTTAAGTGACTTTCTGAGGCCACATGACCCTCTCTGAGTTTAAGGCCAGATTCAAAGATCTGTCTCACTCCAAATTCAGCATCGTCTCCCTAGAGTCACCTAACTACCTCTGTTTCTAGAGGAGTGAGATAGATAATTCCCAAATTCTTCGTATCTGTCCTTAAAATGTTATGGCGATACAGCAACTAACTTTTCTCCCTCATTCTGTCTTGATTAACCTAACACTAATTGGTGCTCCTTGGGCACACATCAGCTGACAAGAGGAAGCATCATCAAAGCATAGCAGTACACAGGTGACTTAGTTTTTTTAATTGTCCCAGAGAATCCAAAAAGACAACATTGATCATAGGTTTGAAAAGACACCACTGTCTGACTTGTGCCGCCAAGATCATGCACAAGCATCATTTTTTAAGGAGAGGCTTTTTTTCTTTTTTTTTTCAAATATGTGCAGGACCAGATAAGGTTTTATCCTAATGTCTGCACTGAGGCTCAAAGTTCACTATCTCAGCTCCACACCCAGACAGTGCTGTAGGCAAGATCTGGTGAAGGAGAACTTTGCCTCCAGGCTCTGCCCTTCCAAGGAGCTGTCTTCCATATCTTCCCCCCACAATTCATCCATTGCATGGAATTCCTCACCCCACCTTGCCGCCAATCCCCAAGGAAACAAGAAACATCTGGCAAAACATCTGTGCATAGTTGATTGAATGGTATTCATACATTCATTCAACAAACATTTATTGGGCATCAATGTGTCCAGGACGCATAAATTATGGCACATAAGTTTCCAGCCAAGATTTATATTAAAAATAAAGGAGAGGGGGAAGGAATGGACCCTGGAGGCCAGGCTCACATTTCATCTTTTTATTCAGTAGATATAGAGGATAAAACTTTTTAACCTATACCAAAGTCTCCCTTTACTTCTTCCTTCACCTATCATCTGTTGGGTAAAGCACACGTGTGTAAGCTGCCAGAGGAATCCAGATCTTTAAAGGTGTCAATGAAAGGCCCTAAACTTGTCACAGCCAACCTTGAAACAATCATTGGATAAAGAACCCACATGTAGGTGGGTTTGAATAGACAAGTAAAATGTCCTGAAATTTATACAGCTGAGAAAACATAGGAACAGTTGCTCGTTTGTCAAATATTTGTTGAGCACCAACTGTGTGCAGAGCACTGTGTTAGACACTTCAGGAAATACAAGTCTAGAGAAGAGATGGTCCCTGCCTTCATGAAGCTTATTGACTGATAGGGTAATGAACAGGCCTTAAACCCATCAGTGAGTTAGGGGGATGTCTACCCCAAGCATGTGATGACATCCCCCACCAGAATGGCAGATGAGAACAATTTGTTCCAATAGCCATGAAGGCAGCTGAAGCTGGCACTGTGGAGTGCTCAGAGCTTGGTCAGACCTCGAAGATGCCCAGAGTCATCCACTGCATTCTGAGCTATTTCTAGGCATCCTGACTTTTGTCTTGCTGCTGGATTTCAAGGACTCTGTGAGAGAGTGAAGCTGATGACTTAAATCCATTCATGCACGAGTCAAGACATCGCCCATGACGTCACTGGTCCTCTTTGAAAACAAAGGAAAACAACAATAGTCTAATAAGGGGATAAGACACATCCAGATAGCTTTAATGTACAGTACTATATGGTAGATTCATTAAAAAGGTACAAACCAAAGCATGTGGATGGGAGTAAAGCATAAAAAGGCTGAAAAAGTAGGAAGGAGCCAGGCTGTGAAGGGCTTTATATGCCAAAGAGAGCATTTTATATTTGTTCCAGAGGATAATAGCGAGCCACTAGAATTTACTGAAGCAGGGAGGATGGCGTGGTCAGACCTGCACTTTAGGAAAATCACTTTAGCAGCTGAGTGGACAATGGATTGGAGCGGAGAGACACGTGTTGGGGAGACCTACCAAAAGGTTATTGAAGAAGTCTAGGTGAGAGGTGTTGATGGCCAGCACAAGGGTGATGGCTGTGCCAGAGAGAAGGAAGGGGTGTATACAATGGATGTTGTGAGGCAGAAATGACAAGGCTCGTTAAAAGATTGAATATGTAGTATGATAGGGGTCGAGGATGATGTCAGGGTTTCCAGACTGGGTGACTACAAGAATTGTGGTACCCTGGACAGTTACAGGAAAGTTGCGAAGAGGGAAAGATTTATGGGGAAAGATAACAAATTCTGTTTTGGACGTGACGAGTTTGAGATTTCCAACAGGTCTTTGGTTATGTGGGGCTGGAGCTCAGGAGAGAAATTAGTTCTGAATATATGGATCTTGGAATTATCTGTATAGAGATCATAACTGAACCCACAGGAGCCGATGAGATCATCAAGTGAGATAGTAAAGACAGAGAAGAGAAGAACTATGATAAACCCTTGGAAGGCATCTAGGGTTAGTGGGTGTTACCTGGATGACAATCCAGCAAAGAATACTGGGAAAGAATCTTCATACAGGTAGGGAGAGAACCAGGAAAGTGAAAATTGGGAGACAAGAGATCATTTAGGAGGAGAAGAAAGGCAAAGAAACAGGTATTTCTATTGTATCTACTGTATGCCAGCATTGTGCTAAGAGTTCTTATAAATATTGTCTCACTTGATCTTTGTAACAACCCTGCAAAGTAGGTACAGTTATCCCCATTTTAAATTGAGCAAACTGGGGCAAACAGAAGTTAAGTTACTTGCCCAAGGTCACACAGCGATTAAGAGTCTGAGGCTGAATTTGAACTCAAGTCTTCCTGATTTCAGGCCCAATGCTCCATCCACTGTGCCACCAGCTGCAACAGTGTCAAATGCTGCAGAGAGGTCAAGAAGAATGAAAAATGAGAAAAAGCAGTAGGGAGATTTGTCAATCAGGAGATCACTGGTAACTTTGGAGAGAGCGACTTCAGTTGAATGATGATGATGAAGCCAGAATGCAGAAGGAAAGGAGAAGTGCAGATGCAGAAAGCTTCATTTAAATGCTTCCCCTGGGTGGGGTGGCAGCTGGAAGCTGTGAGAGGGAGAGGTGGGAGATTAGAGAGTGGTGATCATCATGGCTGGTACAATCTGCTGAAAAGGATGGGAAGGGATGGGCAAGAGAGCGTGTTAAAGGCTTGCCCTAGCTTTCATTTCATGTGAGTAAGGGTAAGAGAGCACATAGTGGAGGAAGGTGTCTGAGGAATGTGGGATGAGGAGAAGGGGAGAAGATGGACTTTTCAGTGGATGAGGTGAGTTCCTAAGCAGAGAGGGTGGAGGTGCCGCCAGGGCAGGAAAGTTCAAGAGAGATGAGAATGTCTGGAACCGCCACTGTAGTGAGTGGGACAGCAAACTCATTAGGAACATGGAAAGAGTTTGCCTTGCTGCAGTGAGGGACCAGGTGAGATGGTGGAACATAGATTTGTAGCGGACCCAATCAGCATTGTTTTGTGATTTCCTCAGGCTCAGGAGCATCCATCAGCCTGTGAAGAGGAATGAAGGAGGCAGACAGTAGGAATAAATCAAGGCTGGGGATTGGAAAAGTATGACCTTTAATATAGGATGAAGAGACGAGAGATTTGAGTATTGAGGATAGTGTAGAGTTGAACTGACTCCCCAAGAGTTGAGATGAGGAAGGAAGGAGATTGTAGCCAGTACAGAGATGATGGCCAACAAAAGAACTGGGGAGTAGGCCACAGTGAGGAAAAAGAACAAAGATGAGGTCCTAGGGAAAGATGGAATGATAAGAAATTATGATCAGTTCAAGGAATTTGGGAGTTTAGGAACTTTGTGAGTGATGGTAAGATTAGGGATATGACTTTCTCTGTTGTATTACTGAGACAAAGTGGAGAAGTAGGTCATGAGAACTGAGGAGTTTGAGGAACTAGGAGATTGGGGTATTTGAGGAAGCATCACTATGCATGTTCAGATCCCCCAGTATGAGGACAAGAGTTATGGTGCAAAGACTGAGAACTACCATTAAACTCATTAAGGAAAGAAGAAGAATGCTTTGGAAGTTGGTAGTTAGTAACCACTAGGATCTGGGTAGGATGACAAATTTGAATTGCATGGACCTCAAAGGAGGAGAGGTTGTTGAGTGATGAGGGAAAGTCTACCAGTGGCAATGGGGAGCAAGGAATATTGACTTCCCCACTATGACCAGTGAGTTGGGGGTGTGAGTAAAAGTGCAACCAAGTGGTGGAAGGGATAGCCAGGAATGGAGTGCCAGCAGGAGGGAGCCGGTTCTGAACAAGTGCTAGGAGAGAGAGTGTGAAAGAAAAGGTGAAGATTGGAGCCTGAAAACATTGGGCTTTTGATTTTGTGTACATTCCTTCCTCCTCCTACCTGGCATACACACACACACACACACACAAGGTGCTAGCTACACTCCTAACCTCTAAGAGATGGACATAATAATACATGTACAATGAATAAGCTGACACGAGGAGAGGCTTTGCATACACACTAAAGGGATATAGAAATGTGAGCAGTGGCTGCACTGCTTTTCTCTAGTGTTATAAGATATCTTAGAAAGGAAAAAGATGAAGTGTAATTTCAACTATGCTAAAATTTTTATAGTTTTAAATTAATCTTTGAATTTAGAACTAAAAGGAGCCTTAAATATCATCTGATCCAGGGGGCAGCTAGGTGGCGCAGTGAGTAGAGCACTGGTCCTGGAGTCAGGAGGACCTGAGTTCAAATGCTGCCTCAGACACTTGACACGTACCAGCTGTGTGACCTTGGGCAAGTCACTTAACCCCAATTGCCCTGTCCCCCCAAAATATCATCTGATCCAAACCCTTCATTTTATAAAGGTGTGAATTTACTCTCAGAGAGATTAGGTGATTTGCTCAAAGGTCAGTTGGTTGGTTGTTGTCCTTCGCTCTCCAAGAGGACCCAAATGACATCACTGTACTAGAGTCAAGTTTCAGTGCATCTGACTGTGGCTGATCAGACCAATATGAGCTTGGAATGTTCTACCACGGGTCGGGCACAAATAGCTATAGCTTCAGGAGTATACTGGTATATGTTTAACTACTGTCTCTCTAACAGAAAAAAAAAGTACCATGACCCACCTTTAATTTTGCTCTTCATTATTTACATTTTTTCCATCACTGTCTTAAATTTAGACAATTAGCAAAACAATAAATTAAACCCCAAACTGTAGCATGTGCTGATTTAATAATCAGCTCTAGGTTGGGCCGATTCTCATGCAAATTGCAGAGCTAGGATTTGAACAAGTTTTCTGACTCAAAACTCAGTGATCTTACTTCTATACCATGTTGGCTTATTGTAGAGAAATAGAAACCAAGCTTCAAAAAGTGAAATGACTTATGCAAGGTCTTACAGACACAGGGGAAAAGCCTCAGGATAAAATTTTAAAGTAAATTGAATATTATTGTCTTATGTAATAATTCTTCTTGTATAATTCCTGGAGAGAAGAAGAGATAGGAAGATTTCTTTTAAACCAGAAGGTTCTTAACCGGGGGTATGTAAACTTAAAAAAACTATTTTAATACAATTGGTTTTCTTTGTAAGTTTACACATTTTATTTTATAAATTTAAAAACTTTTTTCTTCTGAGGAGTCCACAGACATCATCAGACTTTATTTTCTTTGTATGTAAAATTAAAGGGCTAAACTGGTTGATTTCTAAGGTCCCTTAGGGCCTTAATATCATGTTTTCTGGTCCCTTCTAATTAAATCATTCAATGAATGTGACTAACAGAATACTGGATAGTGATAGATACTCAATTCAGCAAAAATATTAAATATTAAATCCATGTAGAATGAGTACTCCTTGAATGTTCAGTGTATCAGAATACAGTGATATCTTTGGAATTAAAGAGATCACAGAACTCAGAGTCAGAAGAGCTCTTTGAGACCTTTATGATATATTTAAGTTTATGTATGTCTGGGTAACCCAACCCTTTCATTTCAATAATAAGAAAACCAGAGCCCAATGAAAGGTAAAATGATTTACCTAAGAACACACTAGCATAGTGCCTCAAACATAGTAAGTGCTTAATGAATGTTTGTTGCCATGCTGCCTTGTAGAAGAACTAGGATTTGCCACCCAATCCTTCACAGCTCAAAATCCTGTGTATTTGCATCACCCTACATATCTATATCTATGTCTATGTCTATGTCTATATCTATATCATCTATCTTTCTCAGGACTGGGGAGGAAGATGTACTTAACATTCCTATAGCAGATAAAGGTTGGTTATATAATTCTCTCTAACCAAAGTAATAAAGTATATTGATTCACTTATTTTACTACTTGTATAATTCCTGGGTGAAGAGAAGGAGTTAGGAAGGGTTTTTTGGTTTGTTTGTTTGTTTTTAATGTGAGAGTTCTTAACCTGGGGTCTTTGAACTTTTAAAAAGTTACTGTTTTAATATAATTGGTTTCCTTTGTAATAAAAATGCAAAAAATTGCATTTTTATTTATAAACTTAAAGTCTTCTTTTTCCTAAGGAGTACACAGGCATCAACAGATTGCCAAAGGGCACTGTGACACACAAAGGTTAAGAACCCCAGCTTTAGACTATTCAATTTGGGCTCATTTGGTACAATGTGCAATGTGGTGCTGGTCTTGAATCCTGGCCTAAGACCCATTATCTAGGGCAGGTTGCCTAATCATTGTAGGTCTCTGTTTCTCCACCTATGAAATAGGAGTGGGGCGGGGTTAGACTAGATAAATTCCAAAGTCTCTAAAAGCGCTAACTCCTAGCAACCCCTTAGCCCTTTCTAGGCATATCTATGTCAAGACTGGGGAGGAAGATGTCCTTAGTGCAACTACAGCAGGCACAGCATTAGATAATTCTGTCCAACCAAAAGGCTGGTCAGAAGCACAGGATGACAAGAGTCAAATTTTCTTCCCCCGGGGTGCTCCACGATGGGAGGAGGACAGTGTGGTTTCTGTTTATCTAATCAGAACACCAGGGTGCAATTGGGTTGCTATTTGACGAAGTGTGGGAAGCAAGAGCAATACAGCCCTCGTCCTTTCCACCTTCTGAAGCCCCATGGTCTGAGACATTCCCTCTCCTGGGGTCGTGGGACCCTGGATTTCTAAGAGGTTAGTCGGGTTTGACTTGAAGTAGGTGGGTTGGGCTCTGGTGGTCCTGAGAACTCCCCCTGTCTGGCCCTAGAGGTGGTCTGGGAACTTGGTAGACATGTGGCCTCAGAATAATCAGCTTCTCTGGGTTGGGGGGTTGAGAACTGGGGGCAGGTACCCCCAAGGAACTTACACAGATTTCAGTAGCACATGCATATGATAGTCACGTCGCCACATAGCTTCAGAAGTCCAAGTGGATGATGAAGGCAGATGATGGCAAGGTCCCTGGGGGCTTTAGGGGATTACAAGTTCAAAATGAGTGGGGAACCAGGCGTGGCATGAATACTGGATATAGAATCAGAGGATGTGGATTGAAATAATAATTTGATGGTCCTAAGCAAGTCACTTAACCTGTCTGAGCCGCCATTTCCTTGTCTATAGAAGGGGGTTAGACTAGATGTTTTATGAATTTCCTTCAAGCTATGAAAGCTATAAGCATGTGAGGCAGCTGGGTGGTGAAATGGATCAGGAAATGGGGTCAGGAAGAACTGAGTTCAACTTCTGTCTCAGCCTACTACTACTTAGTTTTACTACTACTAAAACTAAAGTTTTACTACTACTCAGTCACACTAGCTGTGTGACCTTGGGCAAGTTACTCAACCTCTCTAAGCCTCAGTTTCCTCATCTGTAAAAATGAGGATAACTATAGAACCTACCTCATAGGGTTGTTGTGAGGATTAAGTGAGATAAAATGTGTAAAGTGCTTTGTAAACCTAAAGCCCTCTATAAATAACAGCTATTATTATTATTAATTACCACCCTCTAAAAATGAATGGAACTTAAATCTGCATTAACAGAAGCAGAGTGCTCAGTATTTCGCCCTGGTCAGAATACACATGGAGTCTTGGATCCAGTTGTGAACCAGCCATTTTAGGAAAGGTGTCGACGAGAAGTCTAAAGGAGGGTGACCCTGCTGGCTGGGGAACTCAGAGAAGCCTCTATGAAGTTGTATGAGAAAAGGGTTAGGAGTCCTCAGATACTTTCCCTTCAGGAAGGGGAAAATGGCTTCCAAGACATATCCATGTATCTCCAACCACATATGACCAACAGGAGCCACCATGTTTATGATGGGAAGAGTGCAGGATTTAGAGTAAGGGGATGTGGGTTTGAATTCTGACTTTGCCGCTTATTACCTATGAGTTCTTAGGCAAATGACTTAACTTCTCTGGGCCATTTTCTTATCTGTAAGTTTGTGGGTTGAACTACATGACCTCCAGAGTTCTCTTCCACCTCAAACATTGATTCTATGATCCTACAGAGGCCTACCCAAACTAACTAGGAAGAAGCTTAGATTTTAAAAATAGTTCAGAAAATTCTATTTTCAACATTTTTTAAATGTACAGATAAAAGAGTTATTATAAATAAAACAGCATTCTGTTAATTGTGACAGCTTCACACTATCCTTAGCTAGTGTCTTAAAGCACAATATATACTTGGGAATGGTTCCTTAGTAATGGTAGTGGGTATAAATCCATATTTCAAATAATCTTGATAATTCTGAGCTTTTTATCTGACTTCATTAGACACGATTAGGTCATAATTGTTTCTCCCTTGTAATGTGACTTATGTATTTCTATTAAGTGTAGAAGTTTCAGTGCTATCATTTTTTTGTTCACATATATCTATATTATTAGTGTCATCTTCAATCCTTAGTTTCTTTGCAGGAATCTTTTTAAGGAACTTCTCTATTTTGTGAGGATTAGTTTGGCTAAAAGTAAATAATGTAATCTATAGATTCACTTACCCAGACACCAATAAACTGAAATATGTCACAATACACTGAAAGTATACCCACCAGTAGGGATGTTACAATCAGTCTTTTCCTCTTGTGGAATTCCCACCCTTTCCTCAGGATGCATCATGTGTTGCATGTAAATTGTGACCATATGAATATGGACCAGGTGAGGGTAGCATCAGTGTCAATCTATATGTTAAATATTAGTAAAGCTTAATTTCTTTTTAAGCTAGCGGTAAATATAAATACAAGTTTTAGTATGTTCTTCCTGTACCCCTATGGATTATCTTGCCCAGGCGCACATACACCCCATTTTAAAGACCACTAATCCAGAACAAATGAGTTCTAAAGTAGAAGGAGCTAACTACTTTCTGTGTGTGCATCCCAATACCCAATGCAATGGCCTGCATGGAATGGATAGCAAATGACTCTTAAATATATTTACTTAATAGATTAATAATTATGAATAATAATTAATGATACATTAATATATTTAAAATAACTGCTTATTAAATGTCTGATACATTAATAATTGTAATTAATTATATCAATGATATATTTAAAGCAAATGCTTATTAAATATATTTATAAATACATTAATAAGCCATACTTTCTAACATATAGGCTTCATGAAAGTTAGGTTATTCAAGAGGACATTTGCTGTATTTTATGTTATGGAAACTGAATTCTAATCTTGACTCTGCCACTACTACTTGTACGACCTTGGGAAAGCACCCTCACTTTTCTGTGACTTGGATTCTTCATCTGTTGGCCTAGATCACCTTTCTAGCTGTAAAGCTATGATCATATACTTTCTGTAAGCCTCAGTTTCTCTCACTATAAGATGCAACAGTAGGACTAGATCTTCTCTAAAATCCCTTCTATCCTAGACAGCCAGTTTATTTTTCACTGCATTTTCCAATGCATTTGAGAAATTTTGGCCCATCATCAGCTTCAATACATTCACCATGAACATTTTAGTTGATTAATATAAGTATTTTCCCTTTGCTTTTTTCCATTATTCAGTCTTTAAAGAGCAGGTTACATCTTAGCAAGTTTCATTGTTAAAATGGACAGTCACAAATTGGCATCAGTAATGACAGTAATAATAACAATGATAGCAGCTAGCATTTCTGTAGCACTTTAAAGGTTGTGAAGCGCTGTACTCACTTTATCCTCACAACAACCCTAGGAGGTGTGTGATAGAATTACCTCTATTTTCAGATGAGGAAACTGGGGCAGACAGAGCTCAAGTGACTTGCCCAGATTCACACAATGTCTAAGGCCAAATTTGGATTTGGGTCTACCTGACTCTAGGCCCAGCACTCCAACCACTGTGCCACCTTGCTTACTCAGGATCCTCATATCATGTTGCAGCAATCAGAGGCTTTAAGTATCTCACCCAGAGTGGCCAGATGAAGATTGCAATGATTTCTGCAAGTGAGGCAGACTGATGGGATGGCAGGCGAACTGGTTCGTGAGTTAAAAGACTAGAATTCAACTCCTTTTTCTTAGAGCTTCTAGTCGTGTGGCCTTGGACAGGTCAGTTCCCTCTATGTCCCTCTGCTTCCCCATCTGTAAAATGATGGGATTGGATGATCTCTAAGGATTCTAGGATTTTTTTTATCATTTCTGCTTAGAGCATTGAGCCGGGTGCACAACTGTAAAATGATGGGATTGGATGATCTCTAAGGATTCTAGGATTTTTTTATCATTTCTGCTTAGAGCATTGAGCCGGGTACACAACTGCATTTATTATGTTGTGTTATAGATCCAGCTCAGATTACAACGTATTAAAGGACCCATAGAGACAAAGTATTTGCCTCACCTCTTTGGTTGGCATCATGGAGGACAACTAGTATCTGCTATGACCCATGCCTTGAAACCCTTAAAAGGCATAAAAACTGGACTGGAGGGACCATAGGTCAGGGCAGGGAAATGATTCTGATATCCTCTTAAGTTCTGATATGTCATAGGAAGCCATTAGAGTGGACATTTGAGTGAGAGTAAAGAGTCTGAGTTCTTATCCTAGCTTAGTCTTGGGCTTGCTAAAAGTTCTTCTGCTTGGGTATTTATCTGGCTAGAGATAGCCTAAGTTCTGGTACTACTCTGATGCACCCAGCATGTGATGAGGATGAATGAGATTAGTGGAATGAATGACTTCCTTGGGGAAAAAGAAATGGCATGCAGGACATTTAGAAGTAGCTTCATAGAATCATAGAGTCTCAGAGTTAGAGGGACCTCAGAGGTCATTTAGGCAACCTGTATGTGATTGAAACAGTAACGCAATAAACACATCAATGATAATCGTGAATATGCCTATGTAGTTCTGTATCACAAAGTATGAAAGACTCTCCATAAAGAAGGTAAAAGAAATATAACATTCAGACACCAGAAAATCATATCCCATAACCAAATGTTCAGCTCCCACAGGCAGTCAGCCCACTTTATCATAACAGCAAGGAACTTAAAACACCATATCACAGCATGGAGCCTCCCCATTCCAAAACCTCTTTGACCCGCTGCTGGAGTCTTCCCCAAAACAAACTCACAGTACAGCTAAGTCACCCTGTTCAGTTCTAACAATCACGAGGGCAGCCATTAGTAGCCATAACATCTTTCTCTCTCTCAGCATTTTCTGTGACATAACTTCCTTTTCCTTCCAGGAAACTCCTTCCACCACATATTCTTAGGCTTCCTGTGATGTAAGCAGGTCACATGGCCTATTAATGGGTGGGAAAGATCTTCGAATCTAATTGTTACTACAATGACTAAAAATACCTGCTTAACTATTCCTAACAAGTGGTCAGCCTGACTCTGCCTGAAGACTTTCAGTGGTAGAAAACTCACTATTTTCTAGAAGCAATTAGTAAGTGCCTACTATGCACCAGGCATTCTGCCAAGCTCTGGAGATATAAAGAAAGGCTAAAACAGTCCCCGCCCTCAAGAATTTCACAATCTAAATGGGGAGACAATATGGAAACAACTATATATATATGTATATATGTACATATGCATATATATATATATATATATAGATGATAAATTGGAGATAATCTCAGAAGGAAGGTACTAGCTTTAAGGGAAATTGGGAAAGGCTTTTTGTAGAAGATAGGATTTTAGCTGACAAGCCAGGAGGTGGGGCAGCTAGGTAGCACAGTAAATAGAGCACCTGGCCTGGAGACAGGAAGACCTGAGTTCAAATCTGGCTTCAGATACTTACTAGCTTGTGACCCTTGGCAAATCATTCAACTTCTCTGCCTTAGTATCTTCAATAGTAAAATGTGGATAATAGTAGGACTTCCTTGTGAGGATCAAAAGATATATTTGTAAAGTGCTTAGCACGGTGCCTGCCATGTAGCAGACACTTTAATAAATCTTTCCCTCCTTCCTTCCTTTCTTCCTTCCTTCCTCCCTGCATCCCTCCATCTCTTCCTTCCTTCCTTCTTTCCTTCTTATTTTTCTTTCCTTTTCTTTCTTTCCTTCTTTTCTTCCTTCCTTCCTTCCTCTCTCCCATAATAAGTAGCAGATCTAGGGTTTGAACCCACCTCCTCTAATTACAAATCTGGCACTCTTTCCAGTGTGAGCCACCGTCCCCTCAAAGTCTTGACGATTCCTCCAATTCCTGTGAAATAAGTTAGGTTGGGACCTACTACTTGCCAGTGATATACAAAGCTATTCTTGAAAAAAAGTCCTTTTGCAGATTTAATGTAAAGGACCTACTTTTCAAAAGGATCTGGACATTTTACTTTCTTCAGCATAATTTAGTGGGCATCAAACTTGGTTCAGCAGAAAATTCCCTGAACTGAGAGTCCAAAGATCTGCACTCAGGCTGTACAACTTATACTAATGTGGGCTTGGGAAAGTCCCCTAACTTCTTTGGTCCTTCCTTTAGTCATTTGTGAAATACAGGGGCTGAGCAAGAAGATGCCTGTGTATCTTTCAAACTCCAACAATCCATTAGACACATACACACAAGTGCCTACATGTATACGTACATACACACAAATCCAGGCACTTAAGTGGTTCAGTGGATAGAGTGCTGGGTCTGGAGTCAGGAAGACTCATCTTCCTGTGTTCAAATCTGGCCTCAGACACTTCCTAGCTATGTGACCCTGGGCAAACCCTGTTTGCCTCAGTTTCCTCATCTGTAAAATAAACTGGAGAAGGATATGACAAACCACTCCAGTATCTTTGCCAGGAAAACCCCAAATGGGGTCATGGAGAATCAGACATGACTGAAAATGACTTTACAATAACATAGATAGGTAGATCCATAGATAGATCAATAGATAGGTGGAAACACTGGTTTTTGATAACCAGATCAGAACAACAGTGCCCCGCCCCCCCATGGCTCACATTATTCCGTTCCCTTCTCTGGCTTTTAGCTTTGCCTAGAGAGGAGGTTTTTGGAAGTGGGGGTAAGCCAGCATCTCAAGACTGGGTTTCTAGGCAACAGGGAGTGGAGCTGTTGCCAGGGGAGCAGGAGGCTGAGCGGGAAGTAATGCTGTGCTGGGAATAACAGTCAGAAGCAGAGAGGAAGCCATCCGATCAGGGCTGGCTCCCGGCAAAGTTGCAAAGGAGGGAACTTGGTCTCTGGTGCCCTCCCCTGGCTCCTTTCAGCACTCTGAGCAAATCACTTCTCTCTGGGTCGATTTCCCCTTCTCTAAAACAAGAGGGTTGGACTAGATGACCATTAAGGTCTCTTCTGGTTCTAAATCCTCTTCTTTTAGCAGCTCTTTACCATCTGGTGGTCCCCTTCACCTCCAAGGACACACTTGCCCCAAACCATGCCTTATTGCTCTCGCTTCCTTTCTCTCTATTTTTCTGCCTATGAAGACTGCTTTGTTCTGTTTATTATTCCTGCCAAGTTCTCTATCAGTTATCTGTTAAGTGAGTTGATCAAGGGATGCGTGTTAATGACCAATAGTAGCACAGCCCAGGAAGCTTAGTAAAGGGTGGAAAAGGTACCAGATTTGGAATGAGAAGATCTAGGTTTGAGTTCTGGCTTTGACACATAAGTTGGGGGAGATGTCATTATATCTTTCTGAACCTCAGTTTTCTCATCTCTAAAATGGGGGCCAAAATATTTATCCTCATAAGATTATTGGAAGGAGAATGCTTTATTACCTTAACTGTTACATAACTATGAGCTGTTTTGATTATCCTTGGCAGAGATATACATTTTAACAGGGGAAGGAACAGAACTCTTCATTTCAGATTCTCAGAAAAATAGAGGTAGGGAAGTATATTTTTCTAAGGGGTGCCTTTCTAGGGACCCTAAATCATTGTCATGTGGGTGGACCCATGTGTATAAAATAAATCCTGTGTCATATGATATGTGGCAAATGGTCTAGTATTGTAACTTGTCGCTTTAAAAAAAAGCCTGAGGCTCTTTCAGCCCAAAAATATCCCTACCATCGCTAAGACAATGGAGTGGGATTTGCCCACTCCTCCTATGATATATATCTCAAGCTGTGCCTCTGTGATTTCATTTCATTGCCTTCATTCTAGTCAACAGACTTTTTCTAGTCAGCCACCAAGTGCTGGGGACTGGGGGATACAAAAATGTGACACAAAGTCTTCTCTCAAGGAATTTACAGCCAAAGTGTTAGGACTAGGACATGTATATCAATGAATATGATGCCAAATTAAATGGAATAAGGTCAAAGGAAGTTTCCAGGACAAGTGCTCCAAGAAAAAAATTTTCTTATATGTGAAGTTATGCAAAACTTATTTTCCTATTAGCCATTTTTCAAAAGAAAACACACTCATACACAAAATCAAGAAAAATAAAGAAAGTGAAAAAATGCTTCACGCTGCACTCAGAGTTCATCAGTTTTCTCTCTGGAGGTGGGCAGCATTTTTCATCATGGGTCCTTTGAAATTGTCTGCTCTGAGAAAATTTGAGGAGAGAGAAAGATCTCTGAACTGGGACAGTAAGGGAAGAGTACATTAGGACTATCATCTCCTTATTCCTGGGTACTACAGCTCTCATGCAGCCAAAAATTGCCTAAGTTGTCTTGACTTCCATATTACATGGTTAACTCATATTGAGTTTACATTCCACTAACCCCCCTCCCTACTCCTTGATCTTTTTTTCCTGTATGGACTGCTGTCTAGCCCCGCCCCTTCATATTGTATCTTAGGAAGATGATTTTTGGAATTCAACATAAGATTTTACATTTATCCCTATTAATTTCATCTTTAATTTCAACTAGTGTTCTTGCCTGTCAAAATCTTTTTGAGTACTGACTGTCATCTGGTATGTTAGCTAAACCTCTCAGCTTCATGTAGAAAGTGATATTTGAGCTATGTTTTGAAAATTAAAAAAACAAAGGATTTTGAGAGGTAGAGATGAGATGGGAGTTCATTTCAAGCATGGGGGTCATCCAATGTAAAAGGCATAGAGATGGGAATGTCATATGAGGAACAGCAAGACAGCCAGTTTGGCTAGAACACAGAATGTGGGAAATGGAGTAATATATATAAGACTGGAAGTTAGTTTGGAACCAGGCTATGAAGAGCTTTAAGCCTCAATCAGAGGATCTTATGTTTGGATCTAGAGACATCAGGGAACCATTGGAGTTTACTGAGGATGGGAATGCTGTGGTCAAACCTGGACTTTAGGAAGATCACTTTGGCAGCTGTGTGGATGATATCTTGGAGAGGGGGAGAGAACTGAGACAAGGAGTTGATTTAGAAGGCTATTTCAATAGTCAAGACAAGAGGGGATAAGGGTCTGAAGTAGGGAGATATCTACATGACTAGGGGACTGCTACAAGATATGTTGTTGAGATAGAAATGCCAAAATTTGGCAACTAATTAGATATGTGAGATAGGGGAGAGTAAAGAATCAAGGATATACCGAGATTGAAAACTTAAGTGATTGTAAGGATAGTAAGAGACTCATTAATAAAATATAAATATATTATGGACTCATAAACTTATAGAATATTAGACAGCAACTATCCAACCACATTATTTTATAGATAAAAATGCTGAGGCTAGGACTGGGGAAGTGACTTCAGTCCTGTAGTAGAATCAATGTAATAGAATAATAGAGCTGGAGGTGCAGCCATACCCCTCTAGGGCATCTTAGGGTATTGGTCCACAGGGGGCATCTGGTCCCTAGCTGGAAGTCAATCTCCCCACCTAATTCCCAACATTTGAAACTTCCCCTACTCCCTATTGCAAATACCCTTTTTACTTTGTTTTTCTTTTCCAGGTATGCCTTTAAGATACCTTATATGTATACCTGATATATAGCATTTTACAATATACAAAATACAGTATTTCTTTATGTTTGTACATGCCCCACAACAACTTCTGGGACTTCATTAATACGAACTTCTTACAATCAGTCCCATCTGAAAGGGACTGGAAAGATCATCTTATCTAAGTATTTCCCAAATTAATTGTTCACAGAACACCTTAGGATTTGAAATAGATTGACAACTCATAAATACTGATCCAGGGGAGCCTGGGAGCACAGAATACATCCAAAAAAAGGAAATCGGGGAGCAAAATAGAAACTATTTGGATTATTTTCATACTGAACATGATCATGTATGATAAGTATTGTATATATGTGTGTGTATATATATGTACACACATTTTCATATTTAATGTGTTTATTAAGCCCACCCAGGCTCTAGCCCCTCCCTCACCCAGAGTGTATGGACATATACTCTCTGTGCTGACTTGATTACTATACTTTCATATAGGCAGGCTGAGGTTCTCAGAGAAAGATCACCACCACAAGGTAATACTTAAATGTTCTCAGTGTCATAGGGGTAACCCGCTGTATTATAATGAGAACATAACCCCCCTCCTGACCATGTTAGTTCTGGATCCCCCAGAAGTTTGGGTTCTATTTGGAGAAAACCATTCACTCATAATAATGATACTTTTAGATCTTAAATATAACAATTTACTTATAATAATAAGGCAAAAATACAATACCACAGGTACTTATATTAAAGCAATTGTTTAAATAATAAATACATCACAATACACACATAATCTTGGGTCAGATTCTCCCACAGATACATTAGGTATCTGTGGGGGAGAATGAGCAAACCCAGAAATCTGCCAAGGAGACACATGAATGAGAAAAATTAAGTACTCAAGGTAACTTACAACTCTGGAACTATAAACTTCAGTGACTTCTTTCTGACTCAGGAATTGTCCAAAAAGTTCCTTCACGAAATTAGCTTCTGAGTGGAACAGATGCTTCCACTGCTAGGCTCAGCTGATCTGCACTATGCTTGTCCAATATCTTAGTTTAGTTGGCATGACATCTCAGCCAAACCAACTGATCTGCTGGGTGACTTTTCTGATCCATTGGTTCCAAGCTGATCTTCTGCTCAGCTAAACTGGTTTCTCAATAGCAGCTATAGTATCCATCACTTGCAGGTTTAAGCTTAGCTGATGCAGTTCTGAAACCTGTCCTTTCATATTACTTCTCTCCCCTTGAATCCTCCCTATGAATGACCCCACCTTAGCTTGTGGTTGGTAACCAAATTCTCATCTGTTTATACTCAGATAAATTACATCAATCCCATAATAATATTACAGTTCCAGGGCTAATAAGGAAAATCATTCCTAGGCTTATGCTTTTGTGCCTTTCCTCATATACTTCTCCAGGCCCCCATTGTTAATAGATAGTACAGTTTGTGAGTCAGGTGTAGTTGACAAGAGAAGGTGATATCTAAAACAATTAGGCTATAACTATTCCCCTATAACTGATACATATAGATGAAATAGTCTCTACTCCCCATTGCATATATACTTTTTACATCTTTTTTCTCTTCCAATCTGCCTTTGATGATTTCTTATATATAGGTGTATAGTACTTTGCAACATACAAAACACAGTATCTCTTTTACATTTAATAGCAACGCTATGAGGTGAAGACAACAGATATTTTTTGAGCTTTAACAATATTTTATTTTTTCCAATTAAATGTAAAAACAATTTTTAACATTTGGTCTTTTCTTAAATTTTGAGTTCCAAATTTTCTCCCTCTCTCCTCTTCTCCTCCCTGAGATAGTAAGCAATCTGCTACAGATTATACATGTGTAATCATGCAAAATACATTTCCATGTTAGTCATTTTGTGGAAGAAAACTTGAACCAAAAAAAAAAAGAATAAAGAAAGTGAAAAATAGTAAGTTTCAGCCTGCATTCAGACTTCATCATTTCTTTCTCTGGAGGCAGACAGCATTTTTCATCATGAGTCCTTTGAGATGCCAGCAGATATTGTTAATTCTATTTTTCAGTTGAGAGATTGAGGTTCAGAGAGGTTGTGATTTACCCAAGACTGTGACTACCTGAGTCATTAAATGGAAGAACAAGGAGTTCAAACCAAGCCTTCTACCTCCAAGTCCAACATCTCTCCACGCTATCCTGCTGCCTTCAATGTTTACTTGAACCTCATTTTACTCATTTACAAATGCCAGCAAGGCACCTAGAAGGATTTGTCCTGGACTATAATTTGAAAGGCCTTAGCCTCATATCTCCCTAAGAATGACCATGCTTCCAGCTCAAATCTGAGGAAAGAGACTGATGGATACCTGTGACTCCTTTGCCTTTAGGGATCAGTTGCAGAATACAGACTCCACTAATCTTAATTCTTATCCTCCTTCCTGCTTGTAGGACCCTGAGAGTGAGATTCAGACTATCAGGAAAATGAGTGAAGAGAGTGCCACTGAGGCTACCTCCCCGCCTCCTCCCCAGGGACAGCGCTACTTTGACCGATTCTCAGAAGATGACCCTGAATATATGCGCCTTCGAAACATGGCAGCTGACCTCCGGCAGGATTTCAACATGATGGAGCAGAAGAAGAGGGTCACCATGATCCTTCAGAGCCCTGTAAGTGGGATCTCTTTTGGGGCCAAGGGGCAGATTGAGCTGGACATGTGTGTAAAGACTAAGGGGAAGGGAAAGGGCTAATTCTTGGGTTTTCTTTCTTATTTGGAAGTTTATGTTTTTTAAATCCTTGTTTAAATTTGTAAATAGAACATCGTTCATCCAGAGAAGGTGAAAATTTATGCCCAGTAATCAGGAGTCTAATAAAAGATAATAAGCTCCCAGAGCACTGAAGATCCATAAGCAGAGGCTGCTAAGCTACTTCCTGAGGTTGTTGTAGAAGGGATTCTTATTCTCGTAAGGGTTGGACTTGATAAGTGTCTGCCAACCCAGAGATTCTGTGATTCTGTTAACTTGAACTTCTGTTTCTGTATCCTTACAATCAGCGAGCTAGGGATTGTGGGCCAGAATACTAGGAGAAGTGGAGAGACGTAAGTTAACCCTTTACGCTTCCACAGTAGCAGCCCAGAACCCTGATGAATCTCTGAGAATAGAAACTTTGGCCAGAGAGTTAGAACAGTAAGTAGCCTGGGAAACAAGAGCCCCAAATGTGATGTCTTGATTATGACCTCAGTCTGAACAACCAGATTAAACTTGGATCTGACAGCTCACCTAGTCCAGGTCCTCATTTTATGGTTGATGAAATTGAAACCCAGAAAGGTAAAGCCATGAGTATGGTTAATTAAGAAAATATATTCCTACTTTGGGAGGAAAAAAAAGGTATTCTTTATTATGAGCTAATGATCTTTCAGGTTACCTGGATGCTATTCCAGTACAGTAGCAAGAGTATTGAATTTGGAGTCGTGAGGCCTGGATTCAAATCTTAACCTTGCTACCAATAAGATATTAGGCAAAAAGTTGTCACACTTTCCTAGCCTCTGTTTCCTTATCTGTAAAATGAAAAGATTGAACTAAAAGATCTCTGCAGTCTCTTTCAGCTCTCAATTCCACTCCTGTACATGTGTAAGACCATTAACGCTCTGTGTAACTCTGGATCAGTATGTAACTTCTTGGGGTCAAGGACCTAACTCAGAGCGGTGAATCTGAGTCATAGAGCAGGGTAGCACTGTGTCCTTGGGGTCTTCTCATTGTGACCTGACTAGAGCAATCAATTCCGTTGTGTTCTAGAAACACAATGAATTGATCCCAGGGAGCCCAGAAAGGTCAGACAGACTAGGGTCTGGCTGACTAAGGTACTCCCTACTGTTTTCTTGTACTCCTCAAAAAAAAAAAGTGGGGCTGGGTCCTTTAGCCATCATCCCAGGCCCCTTGGCTGAGGGTCGGGACATAGGAGGGAGGGTCAAAAGGGGTGGAATTCTGGGGAACTTGAATAATTTGTGAAAGAGGCAGCCAGTATGGGAGCCGCGGGGTCCTTCTTCAGTCTTTCAGGGAGGAGCTGGAGAGCCTTATCCAAGAGCAGATGAAGAAAGGAAACAACTCTTCCAACATCTGGGCCCTGCGGCAGATCGCGGATTTCATGGCCAGCACCTCCCATGCTGTCTTTCCAACTTCTCCCATCAGTACGTGGGCAGAGGGAAGCTGGGGGCAGGGGATGAAGGAGAGGATGGGGAGCGCAGAGGCGGCAGCTGTTGCCAGGTTACCAAACTGGGTGAGGCTGGGCTAATAGGCCCGGTGGGAATTGCAACCTCAGAGCTATTATCCCTTTGCTCTGTGGCTGCTGCTGAGATGCCTGCTGCATAATTTTCCCTATTTAATCTAGGGGTGGGTGGATCCAAGGAAGGGACCCAAGGGAAAGGTGTCATGCATGCCGGTTATAACGCTGACGTTGAGGAAACAAGGAATTCACATACATGATGGGAGCTTTCATGAAGGACCTTGCTAACGTGAAGGTTTTACTATATCTTAAATATGGTTATACTCACTTGACATTATGGTATTCAGGTCTACTTGGAAATGCTGAGGATTGGGAATCAATTCAATGTTTTATTTTATTCTAGCCTTATTAATAAGGAATAATGTCTCTTATTTTTGATGAGGAAGGAGAGGAGGCAAATGACCAGTCCTTCTGCCCAGTTTTTTAGGGCAGTCACACTGTTGTCTCCTCTATCATCAACTTTGTTAAGTCAGCCTTTTACCCAGTGAGCTCAGGAACAATTCAACTTGATTTCACGTCTGACCGTTTGTCGGGTAGATCTGGTTGGGTTTGGGTTAGACTAGATGGCCTTGAGGTCCCAAGATTTTGTGATCTGTAAATAGGTGTAAATCCAGACTAGTTATTTGTTTCACCAAACCTTCCTCCCCACCCCTCTTTTTAAAATCTACCTCCAAAGACTAAGCATTATGAATCCTATGACAGGGATAGGGGTCTGGACCTCTGAGTATATTGATACAGAGCACTTCCTAGTGAGGAAATCTCTCTACCATTGCAGGTTGGCATCTTCTCTGCAACTCCTAGTCATAGAGTTGCCTAGAGTACTGAGAAAGTAGGTAACTTGCCCAGGGCCACACAGCCTATATGTACCAGAGGGAGGACTTGAACCCAGGTTTTCTTGCTTCTCAGTCTGGCTTTCTATCTACTCTACAATGCTGAGTCAAATAACAATATTTATTTGTGTATATTTTATAGATGATTATTTTGTATATACTCATGTGTACATGTTATCTTACCCTATAGTATATAAGATACCTGAGATCAAAGACTATCTGTTTTATGTCTTTGTATCCCCAGCACCTAACACATTGCATGGTATATATTAGATGATTAACAAATGTTTGTTGATTGGTAATAACCCACATTTATATATTTAATGATTGCAAAGCCCTACAAATGTTTATAATTATTACACCCATTTTACGGAAGATGGAGCAGAGGCACCGAGAGGTTAAAGTGACTGGCCCAGTTGTTAGCGTCAAGGTCTTCTGGCTCCATGACCATCATGTATTGTTATTGTCCTTCCTTTAACAGACTGTCTTCTTTTGCTTGACAGACCAACCCCAGTGGACAGTGCTAAACAGAGAGTATGAGCTAAGACTTAGTACAATAGACTAGGAGTCAAGAATTCCAGGTTATTGATTTGACTTGAGGGTAAGTTACTTAACTTCCTCTGAGCTTCACTTTCTTCAACATTTCTGACAAAATAAATTATCTACAGGAAGAGCTCTAAAGGGACAGGATTATTAAGAAATTGGTATAATTTCCAAGGAGGGGGAGCATGGAGTAGTAGATGGAGAACTGGCTTTCAAGCCCAGAGGGCCTCATTTTAGGTACAACCTCTGACCCAGGCTGGGTCTACGATACTGGGAAAGTTATTTAATTTCTCTGTGCTCAAGTCTAGGCAGTTAGTTGCAGAAATTGTCTCGACCTGCATTGGTAAAGGGAGTTTCCTCATCAAGGATTTCCCCATACCAATAAAATCACAGGACATATCCCTATCCCATTGCTCATAACCCACGTAAAGTCTATACTACTGGAGTGTTAGGAAGAGTTTTGACTCTGGGAAGGTCAGAGAAGGAGAGAAGAATCCGGTGGCCAGGTTGCCTGATCTTGGGGTATCAGCTCTGCTCCCCACTCCCCTGCCCCTCCATAGATCTCTCCATGATGACCCCCATCAACGACCTCCACAGCGCTGACTTGCCAAACTTGGCCAAAGGGGAACGGCTCATGCGCTGCAAGATTGGCAGTGTCTACCGACTCTTAGACCTATATGGATGGGCCCAACTAAGCGACACCTATGTGACGGTGAGGAGAAAGGGGAACGTGGTGGGAAGGCAAGTGGGGGTGGTGCGGGAGGCCAAATAATAACCCCACAATTCTCTCCTGGAGAGACTCCAACTCTTACCTATGCTGCAGGTATCAATCAAAATGGCCTTCCATGAATTCTATCTACTATGATTGTCCAGAGCAGAGGCAGCCAATGGGCACATGCCTCTTGTGTGAGCCATCTTATTCTCGGCTCCTCCCTTGATCCACCAACTGAATCCTTTCCTTTCTCTGTGCTTAGATTTCCCCAGTTCCAGAGAAAGGGCAAACCTCTTCTACCTTCTTCTTTTCTCCCAAGAGAACATAGAAGATAAAGTTATTTGAGTTGTCAAGTGTAAAGTGGCGGGGGTGTGAAAGAAAGGTATTAGGCAGATACCCAGAGAGACTTGCAAGTTCAAAAAGGCTGAATACCAAACTTCAGGGGAGAGCAGAGAGGGGAGTGCTCATGGGAATATACCAGTTAGTCCTAGGCCAGACTTTTCCCTTAAACTTCTGTGTCCTTCCTTCAGCTGAGAGTCAGCAAAGAGCAAGATCACTTCCTGATCAGTCCCAAAGGCCTCTCCTGCAGCGAAGTCACAGCTTCCAGCCTGGTGAGTTCTGGTCAGCCGTTTTACTGTCCTTCCCTTCACTGTCAGTCCTCATTAGCAAAGAAGTCTAGACCATCCCTCCATATTTGGAGTTCACTGCCATTTAAATATTAGTCATTCCCTCATTAGCAATTCCTCTGCCCCTCTAAATCAGCATATAACATAGTTCATTCCTATAACCTCTTTTCTAATTTAGTGTCTCTGTTTCCTCAAGAAATTATTGTGTCAGCCTACTGATTGGTTTCCCTGACTCACATCTCTCCCCACTCTGGTCAACCTCTACTCAGCAGTCAAATTGATCTTCCCAAAACACAGGTCTGATCCTATCGCCCCCCCCCCACCCCATTCAATAAACTCCAGTGGCTGCCTGTTGTCTCAAGGATCAGATATAAAATCCTCTGTATGGCTTTCAAAGTCCTTCATAAGTTGGCCCCTTCCTAACTTTCCAGCCTTCTTACACCTTACTCTCCTCCACATACTCTGTGATCCAATGACAAAGGCCTCCTTACTGCTTTTCTCACACCTCCATCTCCTACCTCTAGGCCAGGGGGTGGGGAACCTGTAGCCTCGAGGCCACATGTGACCCTCTAGGTCCTCAAATGTGGACCTCTGACTGAATCCAGACTTCACAGAACAAATCCCCTTAATAAAAGGATTTGTTCTGTAAAACTTGGACTCGGTCAAAAGGCCACGCCCAAGGACCTAGAAGGCCACATGTGGCCTTGAGACCACAGGTTCCCCACTCCTGCTCTAGGCATTTTCACTGGCCATCTGCCATGCCTGGAATACTCTTTGCCTCTGGACTTAAACATCCTACTTTCTATAGGTAGCCTTTCCCAGTCTTCTTTAATCTTAGTGACTTCCGAGAGAGTACCCCCAATTTATCATATACGTACACATACGTGTATATGTATATATGTATGTATGTATATACACATACGTGTATGTATATTCATATATGTGTGTATATAGACATGTGTGTATACATGTATAACTTGTTTGTATGTAGTATTTACACTGTCTCCACCATCAGACTATGAGCTCCATGAGGACAGGGATTGTTTTATTGCTTTCTTTGGCTCTCCAGCATTTAGCACAGCCCCTGGAGCATAGTAGACACTTAATAAATACTACTTGGCTGACTGACATAGGGCACACATATTCAGAAACCCAAGATAAGATTCCAGGGTTCTAGACTACTACTTAGAACATGAAATCACCAAATTATTCAGATTAGAAGGGACCATAGAGATCATCTTGCCCAACTGACTCATTTTTCAGATGTGGAAACTGAGTGCCAGGAATGTGACTTGCCCTGAAATCCCTAGATTTCTACAAGACTCAAGCACCATCTTTTATATAAACCCTTTCCTTATCCTTCCAACTATTAGTGCCATCCCCTTTCCCCCATCTTTTAGTATCTATTTTGTAATATAATATATGTGTGTGTGTGTGTGTGTGTGTGTATAAAAACAAACACATATGTGTCTCTCCTGAGGGAGCGCAAGCTCTCTAAGGGAAGGGAGTGTTTTACTTTTTTGCTTTGCATCCCCAGTGCTTCATATAGTGCTTGGTATATAGTAGGAGCTAAATAAATGTTTGCAGATAGGTTAATTGATTCTACTATACCACTTTTCCTTTCTAATATCACTGCCCACTTTTAGGATTGTAAGAAAACAAGAACATAGATTCGGAGCTGAAAAACTCATTGGTTCAACCTCTTTACAGATGGGGACAATGAGGATCTAGGAGGGGAAGTGACTTCCCCAAGGTTATAAAGGTAGCAATTATAAGAGCCAAAATGTGAACCTGACCAAGGAAGATAGTGCGATCCAATGGAAAGAGCACTGGTTCTGGAGTCAGAGGATGTGGGTTCATGGCCCGCCTCTGATGGTGATGACATATTTTGTTATCTGTCTTGTATTTACTTGTCTCCATACATGCTACGTCTATAGAATCAGTAAATTTAAATTTGTCTAGCATAGGAATTGTTTGGTTTTTTAAAATGTATTCTCAGTGCCTGGCATACCATAAGTGCTTAATAGATTGAATTGAATTCAACTTCATGGAAGAAGTCTGGCTCTAGCTAGACTTTGAAGGTGAATTGGGAATAATTGGGAATCAAGTATAAAGGAAGAGGAGTGATTTTCAGGTGAGGGGATATATTGGAATAATACTCGTCCTGCCTCCTCCCTCTCCAGTCTGGGATTTGAAATCAACACACTTAATTGATCTGGCTACTACATTGATAACTATTCAAACGAATCTATTGATGTATCCTCACTGCTTCTCCTGGATCTCAATGTTGATTGTGATTCCTACATGTGAAGGAATCATGTGATGGTCCCAGGCAGCCGGCCTAGGTTAGATCGAAGTGGTAGTACTGGGAATGGAGAGGAAGGTCTGTGGATTTTTTTTTAAAAAGTACATTAACTAGATTTTAAAAGTGGGTTAAGAGAACTGGAACTTTTTACGTGTACTGTAATATAGAATAAATAGATCACAGACACCTTGGAATACACAAGTCATCAAGTATGTCAGATAAGGTTGAAGGAAATGTGGTTAAACAATACTGTCCAATGGAAAAAGATCTGAAGATCTTAGTGGACTGTGGGCTCAATATAAGCTAACATCATGATGTGATAGCCATTTAAAAAAAAGGAAACAGAAATTAGATCTTCTGCAACAATGATAGAAACAAGGGAGTTTGTAAACATAGGAGCTACTAGATTTCCTTTGCTGTCAGGGGCTATACTTAATGAACTTAGCCATATCCAACTGTATCACCCTCCTTTCTTGGGCTTTTGAAGCAATAATTTAAAAGTTGTTGACACATTATAGAAAAGGTCACCGTGTGAGTCCACAGCACTATTACTATTTATTATTAATTCTGACGGTGTACCTAATTCTTGTGATTGGTGGTTAACTGTGATTCTCAGCATCCTTTGTCCTCTTTTTCACTACTCTACCTTTCCCTATAATTGAGGGATATTTTACATTTCCCCCATTGCATGGGTTGCCATTTCCAAGGAACTTGGAACATAGGCTCTTCCACCATTTGGGAGGCAAGGCATCAGACAGTAGATACACAGACTGTGGCAGGCCTTACTTAAAGTCTTTCCAGCTTGAGATATAACTCTTAGACGCCATGAGAGTCACCCTAGTAGCTGAGATCTTTGCGGAGAGTAGATTCCTAGTTTGACCATGCTGACTGCAGAGAAAACCATTATCCCAGGAGGGAATTCTGAGAAAATTTCTTTGACACATCAGGGGAGAGCCTCATGAAGTGATGAAGCGGTTAAACAGAAAACTTCTCAGATTCTACGAAAATTATGTGTTTAAAGTATGGAAGATCATTCCTGAGACTGAGATCATTAGTGAGGGCTCAGAAAGGTTTAAAACAATAGTCTGCCAGTTACTTTCATTCTATAAAACCAGCATTTCAGTAATGTCAGGTTGGAGGAAGTGTTTCGACAATTCAGCTAGCGGCTGCTGTGGGGGTGAAAAACCAACACAAGCCCAACAACAAGACGGCTGCAAGCACAGGTTCTTTTGATCTGCTTTACTAAGGAAAGTAGCGTTAAGGCGTTAACAATCTTATTTCAATCCAACATACAAACATCATTCACTTAGTTCAGGGGGAGAAGCCAGCACCCTGAACTTCAAAGCAAATACAAATTACAAACATACATTATAAACAGACCAAATACAATTCAAGCCGGGAAGCTCTTACAGCAACTGCCCAGAGTCCCATGCCACCACTCTTCCAGTAAGTGAGAGCCTCCTGCAAATAGCTCTGTTCTCTCTTTTTATACAGTCTTTGGACGTCATCAAACATCATCTGAGAGACCAGAACTTAGGTGCATACTATTGGCTCAGGTCTTAGCAACTCCCCTTAGGACGCTGAGGGCTTCACACCCAGATAGGGGTTTGGGCCTGGGGCTTTGCACCTAGTAAGGCTCAATCAAAGACACTCAATTTATCATTCTAAAGCAGTAAAAATGTCCCAACTTAATTGATAGTACAGGAAGGTCCAGAGTGAAAGCTGCAGGGCCCTGTCCTCTTCTCCATTTTTATGAGTGGCACGGATAAAGGCAGAGATCAAATGCTTATCAAAACTGCGGATGACAAAAAGTTGGCAGGAATAGATGTTAGATGACAGAGGTGGGATGCAGCAATATCTCAGATGACTTGAACGATGAGCCAAGTTTAGCTGGATGAAACTTAATTAAGGGTAAATGTAAAATCCTTCATTTAAAATGAAACAAGTACAGGTTAGATAAGTTGCCAGTGAAAAGGGTCTTATGTCCTTAGTGGATGGTAAAACTATTATGAGCCAATAGCAAGACATCTGAGCCCTCAAAGGATAGTGTATCTTAAGCTGTACTGATTGAAATGGGAACAGTGAGAGCCCTGCCTTCTGACCTTGTCACACCACATTTCTAGTATTGTGTTCAGTTCTGGACAGTCCAGTTTAAGGAGAGACCTTAACAAGCTAGAGGACCAGCTAGGATCAATCTCCCATCTAATGGAGGGAAGCCAGGATGCTGAATGGTCTGGAAATCACAAGAAACCTTTGAAGGATGTAGTGATTTTCAGCCTAAAAAAGGGAGGATTTAAGGAGTTATGTATATTGTCTTCAAACTGCTGAAGTTTGCCTTCAGAAAGAGGAATTAAACATATTCTATAAGAAGGCAGAACCATGGTCTGTGGGTGAGGATAAAAGAAAGGCAAATCGTGACTCAGTAAAGACCTTTCCAATACTTAGAGCCATCCTACATTAGAATGGCCTGACTTCTGAGGTAGTGGCTTCCCCATTATTGCAAGTATCCAAGAAGAGATTGAATGACCATACAGTAGAGATGTGTAGAGGAGAATGAATCAGGTTGAGCTAGGTAACCTATAATTGTCAGGGCAGCTAGGTGGCATTGTGGATAGAGCACTGGTCCCGGAGTCAGGAAGACCTGAGTTCAAGTCTGTCTTCAGATACTTACTAGCCATGTGACCCTGGGCAAGTCACTTAACCCTGTTTGCCTCAGTTTTCTCATCTGTAAAATGGGGTGAAGAAGGAAATGGCAAACCACTCCAGTATCTTTGCCAAGAAAACCCAAATGGGGTCTCATAGAGTTAGACACGACTGAGACAACAACAACAAAATCAGCAAATGGACTTTTTATTGCTGAAAGAACCATTAGGCATCACCCTAATCTAACCTCATTTTACTCATGAGGAAACTGAGGATCAGAGAAGTCTGTTTGTTGTTCTTGGTTTCAGCCGTGGACAGCCTAACAAGAACATTGTTGTTATCCAATGCAGAGTTAGAAAGCTACGCTTGATTACTGAAGCTAGTCAAGTTCAATCAATTTCACATGGCCAACTTTGTTATAGAAGAGCTTTGTTCCTAGAGGATTAGATAATTGACTTACCATTGTATTTTTTTCTAATAACTTTACCTTGGCTTCTTCAGAGAGATACCGAATATTTTGCAACTATCGTAACATTTAACCTCCTGCATATGTTGACTTTTAGATTTCTAAGTTTCCTGTAAAGTTCTAGGAAAATGGAATTTTGTAAAAACGGTAATTTGCTCTAAACACTTACCAGTTCATAAGACTGATAGCTGAAGGTCATCTAGCCTAATCCCTCATTTTGCAGATGAGGAAAATGAAGTAGAGAAAGGCCAGGAAACTTGCCCAAGGCCTCATAGCTATTTAACAACAGAGCCAGAATTCAAACTCACGCCTTCTAACAACAAATACAGAGCTCATACAGCTGTCCACCAGAAACAATTGGAATTCCATGTCACTTTGCCAACATTGGGGTGTCTCTGTATCTTTCTTCCGCTACCCCTGTGATTTGTTCAGCTTTTTAGACCCAGTGTAGTTATGAGGAAATACAAGCAAACTCTGAAATCAACAAGTGTTCCATATGAAGAAAGCCAATAAAAAAAATTTTATTTTTAAAATCCACTTATTAAGTCTTAAAATGTGCTAATTAAGACTGATTTTGTTGCTGTTTGTTTGTTTTGCTTTAGAGGGTTGTTTTGCTTTCCTTTGTTTGGGGTATTTTTGAGACTGGATCTTCCCCCTAGGCTGGAAGTGCAGCAGTGACTCACAGGCCCAATCCCAACATGGATCAGTATAGAAGTTCTAGCCTGCTCCATTTCTAACCTGGACCAGTTTTGCCCCTCCTTAGTCAGTCTAATTCACCCCACTCCCCGGGGCTCATTATATTGGTGCCACATTTAGTGGACATTGGATTTAGCTTTAGCCCTGTTGCAGCTCAGAACTCCTGAGCTCAAGTGATCCACCAGTCTCAGCATACCCCAGTAGGAAGGACGACAGGAGCATATCACTATGTTTGGCAAGCATGTTGTTTTTAAAAGCAGAAGATCTATGAATATCTTTAAAGAAACATTTTAATCTTCAAATATTTAGTCATTAGCTTCTACCTAACAAAAACAAGAAGCATTTATTAAGCGCTTACTATGTGTAAGGCATTATATTAAGCACTGGTGATATTAAAAAAAAAGCAAAAAAAAGTAATGCGGCTTCTCTGTCCAGATTGACCAAAGTCTCTAAGGGTTGCCAGAGAAATACTGGACTCTAAAAGAAAATTTGGGTTCTGTTAAGTCCAAATTCATACATGACAGGAACAGAGATGATGTCTCCTTGGACTACTATAGCGTTGTGGCCTCCATGCTCAGAATTTCAGTGTTGGCAGGAAATGGGGATCAGGTATGGCATAGGAACAGCCCTTCACCTTTATGGACATTTCCTTCCATTCCTCCTTTTCCTGTTTCAACTTTGGTGCTTCTCGCTTCCAATTTCTTGGACAAAATTTAAGATCATGAGATCACCAATTTGGAGGTAGAAGAGATCTCAGAGGCCATCCATCTCTCTTATTGTACAAATGTGTAAACTTAAGTCTAGAAAAGTTAAATGATTTTCCCAAAGCCACACAGGAAATCAGTGGCAGAGGCAGGATTTGAACCCAGGTCCTCCACATTCACTGCTCTTTTCACCATACAACACTAACTCTCAGGTGACTTCTGAGGTGGCATCATACCTTTAGGCATACTCACATAGAATTCTGGGAAATGTCATTTCCAAAAGAACATGACCTAATCCCAAAGAAAGGACTTGGGCCACTATGGAACTTGGTGCCATTTTCTGTCTAGGATGTTTTCAGGCTTACAAAATACTTTCCTCACAACTCTGTAGAGTGGGGAAATAAAACAAATAAAAATTTTCAAAGACCTCAAGTGATATTACAGCATAGCAACCCAAGAGGCGCTCAAATCAATATGCCTCACATTCTTAAGATCTGTGATTTTCCCTGGTACTCCTTCTACCAATGTAGATTTCAGTCCCTCAATATTTTTGTAGGACCAGTCTTCATCTGGTTCTGGGGCCAACATAATTCATCATCTAATGCCCAACCTTTTGATGATGAACCTCTCTACGCTTAGCTAGACTAGTCTTCAGGTGATAATCAGTGAGCATTTATTAAATGTCTGCTGTATACCAGGAACTCTTCTAGGGACTGGACTTACAAAAACAAAAGAAAGGAAACAGGCCCTGCTCCCATCAAGGGAGACACCATGTCCCTATAGCAATATGTACCCAAGAAATACAAAGAGATATAAGATAGGGAAGAATGTCACTATACTTGGAGTGAATCAGGAAAAGCTTCATGGAGAAGGTTGTTGCTTGCTCTGAGTTTTCAAGAGAATGAGAGATTCTATGAGGTGATAAGGAGGAAGCATATTACACACATAGGGGACAGCCAACACAAAGGGATGGGCATAGGGGATGGAGGGTCACTGTACTCCAGTGGCAGACACATGCCTTGTTCCTTGGCCCCTGCTGGAACCACTTACATGTTAGTAAGATCTGCCAAAGTCTCCCTCCCCTGATTAAGAAATCAGGATCACCTCCATACAGTTATGAGATGTTGAAATAGGACAAGAATCCACTGAATTGGCAAATATTGGAGAACCCTGAGTTAAAGGTACTGATGAGGAAAGATAAAGCATTGCCCAGAAGTACCTAACCAAGGGTTGAGGTGGAATAGTGTGTGTGTATGCACATCTGTACATGTATGTGTGGTTGTGGGAGTCATGTGTGTGCACATGTGTCTTCTTTGCTGTCAGTGACCTATATCTGCTTTACCCTGTTCCTCAGATCAAAGTGAATATCCTTGGTGAAGTAGTAGAGAAAGGCAGCAGCAGTTTCCCAGTGGATCCCACGGGCTTCAGTCTGCATTCAGCCATTTATGCAGCCAGGCCTGATGTGAGGTGTATCATCCATCTGCACACCCCAGCCACAGCAGCGGTAAGTGGTTCACCAGTCTGCCTCTAGCCCCAAGATAGCCTATCCACCATCCGCCGCATCCTTGCTCGACAATTCTTTCTCTGAGGCCAGCAGTCTAATTTGTTCCACAAAGTCACAAGCTCATCCTTTAAAATTGTACTGGCCATTACCATCTGGACTGGAGACCCCAGAGAGATTTCCTGATGCTTTGCTTGCCAGAGAAACCAAGCCAGCCAGACTATAGTTCCATTCGCTCAGCTTGTGCTATGATCATTGGGATCATTCATGATCTTTGGCCACTAGCCCTGTGTTTCACTGCCCAGGCTTAGGTCTATCAGTTCAGGTACGAACAGAATTCTCAAAGTGTGTCAATCAAACAAATATTTATTAAGCCCCTGGTATATGCCGGGCATTGTGCTAAGAGCTGGGGATATAAGAAAAGTCTAAAAAACAATGTTTGTTCTCAAGGAACTCACAGTCTGACGTGGATCCCCATTCCCTAAATTGATCTCCAGGGTGCAGAGAAAATAAGGGGTGGCAATGGTTTCTTGTCCCCTTTCCAACCAACATTAAATCAGTCAGTGGATCAGTGAACATTTGTCATATGCCAACAGTGTGCTTCTTTAAATTATATGGCACAGTTACTGCCCTTGAGGAGTTCACAATCATCTTGCCTGTGCTCTAGTACCCTAAACTTCCGTTTATATGTTAGTAGCACCCTTGTTCCAATCATACAAACTTGACAGTTTGGCATTATACTGTCCATCCTTCCCGTAGAGTGTAAGCTGCTTGAGGGCAGGGATTGTTTTACTTAGTTTTTCTTTGTATCCCTAGCACCTAACATACTGCCTTCTATATGGGCTAAGGGTAGGAATTTGACTTGTGATTTCATTGGTACAGGGAGCTCCTAGTGGGGAATTTTCTCTACCAGTGAAGGTCATCACCTTTGCTACAATTTATTTATAGTCTTAGAGAATGACCTAGAGCACTGAGAAGTTAAGTGAATTCCTTAGGGTCACATAATCAGGATGAGTGATAGGCAGAACAGAAAGCTTGAATATAGGATATGTTTACTAATTTGTACAAAATTTATTGGATTAGATTAGCTTGAATTGAATTACTATCTAGTAAAGGGGAAAAAATCTAATTCTCAATAAAAGATAGTGGAACCCTGACTGTACCTACCTTCCCATACACTGTTTTGGGATTAGAATGAAAAAGATGGGAGAAAAGAAAAGAAGGGAGGGGAAGAGGTATTCTCTGGTGTAGACAGCAACTTCTTTGAAGTAAGGGAGTGAAATTAAAGCTGTCAAAAGGACAGTGTGCTTTCACCCAAAAAGATGCTATCTGTGCTTATCAGAACTCAGTTCTGGGTGTGAGGAATGAAGCCATTTATCTCTTAGAAAAAGAATACTCCCCAAGACCAGCCATAATATGGTCTCCTAGATGCTCTGAAGGGGACCTACACCACTGTGGGGGCAATTCATATTAATGGCAAGTTTTCTATCATCCTCTCCTTATCTTACTTTATGTCAGACTATATATAAGCTTTCTGGGTCCAAGTGACTCTCTTTGGTCTGATGCTTCCTCAACAAAAACTTACGGTAACAAAATTTAAACCTCTGGCTTTGATACTGAAAATGAATGAGTTTTTATTGTGTACAAACATGCACAAAACATAGAAAAATTGGAGAGAAGGAAGGAGGAAGGGAGGAAGAGAAAGAGGATAGAAAGAAATGAAAGGAAGGAAGGGGAGAGGGAAGAAAGGAGGGAAGAAAAAGGAAGAAAGGAGAGAGGGGAAGAAAGGAAGAAAAGGGAGGAAAGAAAAGAAAAAAGAAAGAAAGGCAGGAAAGCAAGGAAAGGTAAGAAAAGGCAAAAAGGAGGGATGCTGTTATAACTTATCTTCGTTTCCTGTAATGTATAGCCCCTCACTTTCATTGTAACATAATTAGTCTTATGTCTCGATACATTCATAATATGCATGCTGTACACATATATGCACTCAAATCTATGAAGGCTGTACCAGTAATAATGTCGCTTCAGGGACATCTTGGTTTCACTATGTCTGTCCTGTGAGTCGGTCCCAACATTATGGGCCTCAATGGCTCCATCCACTGTCATTTACACACCTTGAGACAACATTGATATTCTCCAGGCCCGGCTTCTTTACACTAGTTCTAAATCTTTGGGTCAGAAGCAAGGGAAAATGGCAAAAATTATAGCACACAAGATGGTGACCGTTTCTTATTGTCTCACTCAAGGTGTCAGCCATGAAGTGGGGCCTCCTGCCCATCTCCCATGATGCACTGCTGGTGGGGGACATGGTATACTATGACTTCAATGGAGAAATGGAGGAGGAAGCTGATCGGATCAATCTGCAGAAGTGCCTTGGACCCACCTGCAAGGTTTGGTTTGGTGCTATAGGCAGAAGGCTCTGGGGTGGGCCTCGTCACAGACCAGTGTTGTAGTTGCAATTGCGCTTTAATGGTGGTATTAAGTGGAGAGATGGTGAGCCTAATGGGGAGAGAGTCCTACCCTAGAAATCAAGATTAGTAGCTCCTCATCCCAGCTCTACCAAATGCCTCACTGTGCTACCTTGGACAGCTTACTTCCCGTTGGCTTGCCGATCAATAAAGTGGTGATGAATATTACATGTTGTTCTTTGAGCAGCCCGAGGGATGGTGGAGTCATGAAATCTCAGACTTCGAAGGGCTGGCTGGTCCAATTCCATGCCAGATGGGTGAATACCCCTCTCTACAAAATCTGTGACAGGAGGCTCCACAGTCTCTGCATGAACATATCTAGTGACAAGGAGCTCATTATCTCACCAGTGGGACTCTGCTTACTATTTGTGTAACCTTGATCAGCTCTCTTCTTTGGTCCAAGATCCCTTCCAATTCTAAACCTGATGGCCCAAGGCAGACAACTTCATTTCCAGATCGCCCTTGGAAGCTAAGACATTCTGTATATTACAGTTATAATCAATAATCATATTAATAACTAGCATTTTATAGCACTTTGAGGTTTGCAACGTTTACATCATTTTATCCTCACAACCTTTGGTTTTTGTTATGCTAATTTATCCTAATTTTGTTGTTGGTTAGTCGTATTTGACTCTTTGTGACCCCATTTGGAGTTTTCTTGGCAAAGATACTGGAGCCATTTGCCATTTCCTTCTCCAGCCCATTTTACAGATGAGAAAACTGAGGCAAGCAGGGTTAAGTGCCTTGCCTAGGGTCACACAGCTAGTAAGTGTCTGAAGCTGGATTTGAAGTCATGAAGATGAGTCTTCCTGATTCCAAGCCCAGTGCTCTAGGCACTGCACCACCTCACTGCCTCCCATCCTCGTTTTACAGATAGGAAACTGAAGTAAATAGTGGTTAAGTGACCTATCCAAGAACACATAGCTTGTGTCTGAGGACAAATTTGAACTCAGGTCCTCCTAAATCCAGATCCAATGGCTCTATCTGCTACACTGCCTAGTTGACTCAGGATGTGGAGCCAATATCTTCCACTTTGTGTCTTTCATTTGTTGTTCCTAGTTTTGCCCTCTGGGCCAAACAGAAAAAAAAATCTCTCTATTCTACATAACAGTTCTCCAAATATTTGAATGTTATAAAGATAATGGCTCCATAATACAGGGTGTCCCTAAAGTCTGAACACATAGGCAAAATGCATATTTTCAAGAAACGAAATGAACTGAAATTTTCAACAACATTTTATTTATTTGGAATATTAACAGACCTTAGCCCCCTTGACTTCTTTTTCTGGGGTATGCTAAAGAAGAAGGTGTACCCAATGAAAATCACAGATGCAACACACTTGGTTGAACGCATAAAGAGTGCATGTGCTAAAATTGACGGCAATGTGGAGTTATCGCATTGAGTTCACGTGAATCTTGCAAAGCGCACCAACTTTGCATCACAAATGATGGAAATCATATTGAAGATGTTATTTGTTAATATTCCAATTAAATAAAATGTTGTTGAAAATTTCATTCATTTTATTTCTTGAAAATATGTATTTTTGCCAGACTTTAGGAACACCCTATAGAAGTGTTGTGTACTTGTTTACACTTAATGAAACCTATGGCTCAGAGTTCTAAGCTCTTTCAGTCAGAAGCCAGAAAATAGCAATTATCACCCACATCACTTTCTTTTCACAGATCTATAAGCTTTTCATCTTCTCCACAAGTTAGTGAGTTGAGAAGAAGTAGGAGAAAAGAGTTAGCTTAGTACGAGGGCAAGAACACTTACTCTGGAGTAACAGGACCTGGGTTCAAATCCTGTCTCTGATGTTTACTTCCAGTATTACCTTAAATCACTTTCACTCCCTAAGCCTCAGTTTCTCCTGCTATAAGCAGCTTGTATGGAGAACAGACCAGAACATACAAAGCAGTTTGGCTCAATTTTAGTCACCTATGCCAGCCACGAGACTTCTATGAACATCTGAGCAGAAATGGTCAATCCCTCAGTGCTGCCCTCAGTGATCAATACATTGGAATGCTGATGAGAGTGGAGAAAAAGAGGAGATTATAATGTACCCCCATTATACTGTGGAAAGAGTGATGTGCGGGGTCTCTCTGCCTGATCTCATGGCAAACAAAGCGCTCCAAGGAGGTCACGGGTCATAGGCATACTGAAGGAAGGAAACACCAGGCAGGTTATGTAGCAAGGATGACAGACCTTCTATGGACTGGAGAATATGTACACTAATTCCCACAGGGCCACAAACTGCCGGAGAGGAAACTGAAAACTCAGGAGGCTGGGCCAGTGGTCTGGTTGTGTGGGCAGTTATGGAGAGAGTAAACTTTGCGAACTTTATAAATGTCATCCCTTTATAATTAATATAAATGTCAACTTATAATTAATTTTTATATCTGGTGAATCTGTACCCATTGAGCAACAGGATATTTGAATGTAAATGTGAATATTATAAAGTGGGGTGAGATTCTAATATCAATGAAGTACTCTGAGATTTTGTGAGAAGGGAATATTCATAATTATATTCAATAGTCTTTGAAGGTCAGAAGGCACCAACTCTGAGACATCAGAGAGGAGAAGGAGACAGACTTTTTCCAGAAGGAGAAGATGAAGGCATGTGCTTCAGCCCAGGAATTGAGTTCCCACAAAGACACACTATTAGAACTGACAGAGGTTCTAGGCTGATGTTAATGCTGACATGGATTCACAAAACTAGGGTCAAGATCTAGAGTTGGAAGGTCTCAGATATCATGTGACTTAAAGCCAGAAAGGACCTCAGAGAGCATCTTCACCAACCCTTCATTTTACAGGTGCGGAGACTAAGGCAACTCTTTCAAGGTCACACAGATACTAAGTAGGAGATCTGAGAATCAAATTCAAATCTTCAGATTCCAAATTCAGTGTTCTTTCTACTAACCACATTGAGATCACCATGCAGGAGGAATTTGGAGGGGGGCAGGGTAGGAAGGGAAAGGATCCTTGGTCCTAAAAGAGTCATGTTCTTGAAACAGGTCCATCTCTGGTTTTTCTTTTTCACTCCTGTCTGTCCTAGACATTCCTCCAGGAACCGTCATCCTTTGCTGCCCCAAGGCACAATCCATATTAATTTATTATTGAGCAAAGAGAGTTTCAGGCTGCCAATATCAATAGTGACGATGTATATAATCATTTCGATTCATAGAACTTAGCCACCATCTATTCTATCACGCTTCCCCACCCTTATTTCATAGAAGAAAAAGCTGAGTTACAAATTGCTTAAGAGACTTGACCAAAGCTGCATTGCTAGTTAATGGCAGACCAAACACTAGAACACAGGTCTTCATTTAGTGTTCTTTCTACTATAGGATGGGCAATTTCCCCCCAAAATTAGTTTTTAAACCCTGTAGACTCACAAAATCCAAAGCCTCAGGCACTGCCCAGAGAAACCTGAGACATTAACCCTTGGTTTGCAGAGACATTTTGTTTTTTGTTACATTTTAGGGTTTTGCTTAGGGAACCTTATTGTGGATAAAGATAGGATGGAAACAAATGAACAAGGGTCATTTGAGGACTTGCAATGGGAAAGGAGAGAAGCCGATAAAAAAAATTTTAAATAATATCTTGTTTTTTTTTTTTCTTACAATGACTTTTGGGGAGTTTGTAGTTTTAACCGTGTATATAATCTCCTACAGATCCTGGTGCTAAGAAATCATGGAGTGGTTGCTCTGGGTGACACTGTTGAGGAAGCATTTTATAAGATCTTCCATCTACAGGCAGCTTGTGAGATACAGGTAAATGAACGTCCTCCTAGAAGTGGGCCCTGGGGCGGGGGAGGGGTGTGTTGTAATGGGTCCTGTCCGGCCAAGGCCAGAAACTCCCATACTTAGAGTCACTGCTGGGAGAGCACTGGCTCCATATTCATGTGTTATTTGGGAGGATGTGTCTAGTATATCTCCATCAATTAGTCAACAGTATATATTAAGTACTAATACCAGGTGCTGTGCTAGGCAGTAAGAATACAATGACAAAAATGGTACCATCCTTCCCCTCAAGGAACTTACAGTCTGTCAGAGGAGACATTATGTATACCTGTACATATTCTATGTGTGTATATATATATATGCATGTAAATATATTCAGAATATATACAAAATAAATAAAAGATCGTTTAGGGAGGGAAGGAACTAAAAGCTTGGGGAGTCAAAGGAAGAGGGGGAAAACAATAATAAGTGTTTATATGGCACCAGATATGTGCCAGGCACCATGCTAAGTGCGTTACAAATCTTATCTCATTTGGTCCTCACAACAGCTTTGCAAGGTAGGTGCTGTTATATCCTCATTCTACAGTTGGGCAAACAGAAGCCAAGTGACTTATTCAGGGTCCCACAGCTAGTCGGTGTCTGAAGCTAGATTTGAACTCAAGTCTTTCTGACTCCAAGCCCAACACACTATCCACTGTGCCACCTAGCTGCCCAAGAAAGGCCCCATGTGGAGAGTAGTACTTGAGCTGAGTCTTGACAGAAACAAGGGATTCTACAAGGGAGGTTAGGGGGGATAGGAAGAAGAAACAAGACAAAGGCGCGCAGAGGTAGGAAATGAAGTGTGTTATCCAAGGAACAGTAAGAAGTCCTGGCAGAACCTTAAAGTAGAGTGTAGTGGAAAGAATCCTATGATTGGATTTTAAAAGTTGTTTTATTGTTTAGTCATGTCCATCTCTGTGTGACCCCATGGACTTTGGTCCATGGGGTGTTCTTGACAGAGACTGGAGTGGTTTGCCATTGCCTTCTCCAGTGTGTCCCCATTTTATAGATGAGGAACTGAGCCAAACATAAGTGACTTGCCCAGGGTCACTCAGATATTATGTGTCTGAGGCCGGATTTGAACTCAGATCTTCCTGATTCCAGGCCCGGTGCTTATCCACTGTATCTTCTAGCTGCCCCATATGACTAAAAAGGACCAGGTTCGAATCCTGTGACACTGGGTGTGTCATCTTTATCTTGCCCTCAGCTTCCTCGACTATCTCGAATGTGGTTGTTGTTTGTCCTTTGTTCTTGAAGAGGACCATGACATCAGGGAGGCGATGCCATGACATGCAAGTGAATCGGATTTAAGTGAGGCAGGGCTGTGCAGAGTCACCAGCCTCACTTTCTCCTCTGGAGCCATCTGGGTCCTGTAGCAAGACATAGATCAGGAGGACCAGGGATGGCCCAGGATGCAGTGGGAGGCCTTCAAATGAAGAGGCTGGATAAGATGAATCCTAAGGTTCCTTCCAGTCCTAAGATTCTATAATTCTGAGGGTACAAAGGGTCGGTGAGGCAATCGAGTTAGTCATTTTATCTGACTTTTCCTATTACCACATTAACTAGGTTTCCTTGATCAAATTAGCTAGCTGTCAGCATATTGAGCCCTCTACAGGAGATCTATAATAGTTGTGGTAGTTCACGTTTCGGTAGCACTTTACATTTTCCAAGTATATTCTTTACAGCATGTTCCATTTTAAAGATGAGGAAACTGAGGCTTAACAGGTGCTTTGTAAACCTTGAGGTTTTATATAAATGTGAATTATTGTTATTATTATGTCACCCACCCAAATCTTCTACCTTTATGTCCACTACTCCATCTAGGACACACCACAGTGTGGACAAGAAAAAAAGTCCAAGATCAGGGCAAAGGCAGCAGGGTCAGCCTGGAGCAATTGTGGGGTGCTGAGATGGGGGAGGCCTAGGCACCTGGGGGGGAGCATGAGAGCAATTAACCCAGAAGGGCAGACCAGGAAGACCTAACGAAAAGTCCTCAGAGTGGAGCTGGAGAAGACAATGGAAAGGACCAGCAGCTTACAGGAGAAAGGGAAGGGGAAGGGGAAGAAAGAGGGAGATGGAAGGAGAGAGGGGAAATAGGGTGGGAGAGAGGGGGAAGAGAGACGGACAGAGGGAGGAAGGGAGAGCAAGGGGTGGGGACAAGAAGGGAGAGGGAGAGAGAGAATAGCCCTGTGAAGGAGTTTCTGTGTATGAATGAGATGGGATCGGCACAAAACGGGTTAAAATATGGACAAGTGATTGGGGAAGGCAATGGTCTGAATCTGTCTTTCATGATAATTTCATGAGCTCTTTGTCAGAAGGCGAACCTGTTGCCCTCTCCTGGTAGGTTCTGATATAGCAGCTCGAATCAGAAATCAAATCAAATCACACGGGCGATGCTTTCCCTGCTGGACAGAAATTTGCATTGCTTTTCCATTTTCGTGGTTCAAATGCCTGTTGCCCTGAGCTCATGTAATGAATGATATGCCAGTAGTGAGACTGGCATATCGGAAATGGCGGCACTAAGTACGGAATAATAATGGGAAAATGCCTATAGGAATTGTTAAAATAAATCGATTCAATACACATCTGTTAAAAACTACTGTGTGCTCAGCAGTAAACTAGATGCTAGCGAGATACAACATTTAGATAAGATGCAGTTCCTGTCCTCGTGGAGTTTGCTATTCAGTAGAAGGTAAAGGACACAGACACAGATAAACTCTAATGCCCCATGACAAATGCAGTAGAGAGGTACAGAGTGCTACATTAGGTCTAAGGGGATAAGGTTATTGGAAGGGCATTCTTCTGTAAGCTCTAAAGCACTGTATAAACCAGTCATTCCACCCTGAAGCATTAAACCTTTATTATTATTGAAATTGTTGTTGTATTAGGGAAAAAGGAACAGAACTGGGGAAAAGGAAAAGAGCAAAGTCTAGATTGAAGGGACCGCTGTTCATTCTGACATTAAAAAGCCAACGTGCCGATTATTTAATAATAACAACAATAATGATGACTTACCTTTATATAGTACTTTATAATTTACAAAGCAACATCATCCTAATAACCCGATGAGGAAAATGGAACAATTACTGCTAACTCCATTTTACAGATGAGAGAACTGAGCCCAGGGAACCGGCAGAGCCCAGAATTCAAACTTAAGGTTTCTGACTCCCAGCCCAGCACTATTTCCACCACACTATGCTAGTTTTAAAATATGTGAAGTAACAATAAAATTGCCATCCACTCTGGGTATCATTTGACATCCATGGTTCAGCACTTTTGGCAACAGAGCTGAGCCAACGCTGGCTCCTGCAGTGGTCCCAGTTCTCTGTCTCTGTGACCATATGAAACACGCCAACCCTCTTACAATCAATTTTAGTGGCTTGAGGTTATCAGAACATCACTTATCATTTCTCCTGAGGGCCGTGTCTCATTGCTTTAGATCAGCCCAAGGGCTAAAAGAAAGTGGGTCATCCCCCAACTGTGGCTGGCAGCTTCCTGAGCCATCTGCAGGCAGGCAGAGAGAAACACAGGCAGTCCTTGCCTCCATCTGCCACCTGAACCCATGAGGATACCGAGAGTTAGGAGAGCGGTGGCGCTGCAAAAGCGTGGGCAGTCCTAATTTTCCTCATTCATTTGTTAAAATATATATATATATATGTATACTATAACAATATATATGTGTGCATATATACATACATATGTATGTGTATATGTATATCTTTATATCTATCTATCTAGTGCCTGTTCTATGCAAGGAACTGTAATCCTTGCCAGGAATACAAAGAAAATATGATATAGTCTTTGCTCTCAAGAAGTTTCTGATCTAACAGTGGGGAAAAGACATGGTTACAAATGTGGAAGGAAAGAAGGAAGGAAGGAAGGAGGAAAGGAAGGAAGGGAAGAAGGGACGGGAAGAAAAGAAGGAAGAAAGGAAAGAAGGAAAATTTTAGCGAGATGAGACATGTTAGAGGAAACATGATAACTGTCTGAAGAATTAGACTTGTATGCTTGGCCATAGGGGAGAGGACAAGGAGCAATGGGTAGAAGTTGTAGATGCAGATTTTGGTTTCATCCGAGTAAAATCGTCTTCAGAACTAAATGAAAGCTATTCTCAGAGTAGAATGGGCTGGTTCGGGAGATTGTGAGTTCTCTATCACCAGAGACCTTCAAGCAGAGTCTGGCTGATTACCTGTTCAAGCAGTAGAGGGGATTCCTGTCCAGGTAGGGATTGATCTAAGTTGTCTTTGGATTTCCTTACAACTCTGAGATTCTGTGATTGGAGAGCAGAGAGAGCACTCTTAGCTGGCTGGGTGTTAGGGGAGGCTGTTCATAGAGAAGGGGAATTTTGTTCAGCTGTTTCATTTCTCATTCAAAGTTCATCTGATCATTTCACATCTTGGGCTTTGTATTTGTATGCCCTACTGTAGCGCTTGGCATGTGGTTTGTGCTTAATTGATTGCTGATTAATAGGTGAGGCACTACTCTGCCAGGTGGCTTCTCTCTGCCCACTCTAAATCACCAAGTAATATCTATAGGCAAGGGTGTGCTGATAAATGTTTAAACAGCTCCCTGGGGATTGAAGGAAAATGTATGTAGGACACAATTTTATGTTTTTTTAATTTAATAATTTAGTTTTCAGCATTGATTTTCACAAGAGTTTGAATTACAAATTTTCTCCCCATTTCTACCCTCCTCCCCACTCCAAGATGGCGTATATTCTGGTTGCCCTGTTCCCCAGTCAGCCCTCCCTTCTGTCACCCCACTCCCCTCCCATCCCCTTTTCCCTTCCTCTCTTGTAGGGCAAGATAAATTTCTACGCCCCATTGCCTGTGTATCTTATTTTCTAGTTGCATGCAAAAATTTTTTTTTGTTTTTGAACATCTGTTTTTAAAACTTTGAGTTCCAAATTCTCTCCCCTCTTCCCTTCCCACCCACCCTCCCTAAGAAGTCAAGTAATTCAACATGGGCCACATGCCTATCATTATGTATAACCCTTCCACAATACTCATGTTGTGAAAGACTAACTATATTTTGCTTCTTCCTTTGCTTCACTTCTGACTTCCTTTTGCTTCTTCCTTGCTATCCCCCTTTATTGAATTTTCTCCCTTGACCCTGTCCCTTTTCGAAAGTGTTTGTTTTTGATTACCTCCACCCCCATCTGCCCTCCCTTCTATCATCCCCCCCTTTTTTATCTTCTTCCTCCTTCTTTCCTGTGGGGTAAGATACCCAATTGAGTATGTTTGGTATTCACTCCTCAGGTCAAATCTGATGAGAGCAAGATTCACTCATTCCCCCTCACCTGCCTTCTCTTCTCTTCCTACAGAACTGCTTTTTCTTCCCACTTTTATGCGAGATAATTTACCCCATTCTATCTCTCCCTATCTCCCTCTCTCAATATATTCCTCTCTCATCCCTTAATTTGATTTTATTTCTTTTAGATATCTTCCCTTCATCTTCAACTCACCCTGTGCCCACTCTCTCTCTCTCTCTCTCTCTCTCTCTCTCTCTCTCTCTATATATATATATATATATATATATATATATATACACATATATATATACATACATGTATACATACATACACACTCACATATACACATATATACATAAACACACACACACACTACATATATATATATATGCATATTCCCTTCAGCTACCCTAATACTGAGGTCTCATGAATCATACACATCATCTTTCCATGTAGGAATGCAAACAAAACAGTTCAACTTTAGTAAGTCCCTTGCAATTTCTTTTTCTTGTTCTTTTTCTTGATTACCTTTTCATGCTTCTCTTGATTCTTGTGTCTGAAAGTCAAATTTTCTATTCAGCTCTGGTCTTTTCACTGAGAAAGTTTGAAAGTCCTCTATTTTATTGAAAGTCCATATTTTGCCTTGGAGCATGATACTCAGTTTTGCTGGGTAGGTGATTCTTGGTTTTAATCCTAGCTCCATTGACCTCCAGAATATCACATTCCAAGCCCTTCAGTCTCTTAATGTAGAAGCTGCTAGATCTTGGATTATTCTGATTGTGTTTCCACAATACTCAAATTGTTTCTTTCTGGCTGCTTGCAGTATTTTCTCCTTGACCTGGGAGCTCTGGAATTTGGCGACAATATTCCTAGGAGATTTCTTTTTGGGATCTGTTTGAGGAGGCGATCTGTGGATTCTTTCAATTTCTATTTTGCCCTGTGGCTCTAGAATATCAGGGATATCATTAAGACAATTTCTGAATTGTGTTGGAAATTGAACTAAATTAAATACAAGGGCTCTTCTAACACTAAGATTCTAGTACTCTTGACTATGGGAGTCTATGAACTAGCTTCTCATTGACTCAGCTAATGACTCAGCCTCTGACATTTTGTTTCAGGCACTCAGGGAAGCTATAACACAAGACTAACAATTGATATTCAGGAAATAAAAACTCCGTTTGCAAAGGCTGGGTTGAGATAGCCCAAGTCTAGCAAGCAGAGTGTCTAGAACCCAGCTTTCACTCTGACTTGCTAAGTAATCTGAATATCCCCATCCAGTTTCTATAAAATATCTAATACCTTGGGGCAATCCCACTCACCTGTGCCCTTTTTCTAGTACTCCATGGGTCCACATTCAGTGAGCAATATAGTGGAAAGAAGGCTGGGTTTGGAGTCAGGACGCCTGGGTTCAAACGATAGTTCATATGATCTTTAGGCAAATCACTTAATCTCTTTGGGCCCTAGCTTCCTCATTTGTAAAATAGGCAAGTTGGATTAGACAATAGCTAAAGTTCCTTCCAATTCTAAATCTATAATCCACTCAAAACTAGAGTTCCTATTTCTCTGCCAAATGTGTTTACTTTTATTGGTTAGCCAAAGGACACACAGTTTATGAAGCAAAAGCATTTAATGAAATAGCACAATAAGAAAATTAGAAATAAAATATTTCCTCCATAAAACTGGGACAGTCCTGTCACAAATATAGGGACCATCAGTGGGAAGACTGGAAGGAACACGGAGCACACACACATGAAGAACATGTGGTCCTGGCACAGGTATGGAGGGGAACATATATGGCCAGAAAGCATACTTGAGGGACAGTTCATACCTGTAATACTGCAAGAACATAGATGTCTTCTGGAAATGTCTCTTTGCTCTTGCTGGTGCAGTTCACTCTTAATTACTGCTTTATGCTCAGCTTACATCTCATTGTAACTGTACATTGAGACTCCTCTCCATTTTTGTCTCTCTGCGTTTCTCCCTTTTGTTCTCTCCCATCTCTTCTCTCCCCTTTTCTCTCCTTCTCTCCTCAAATTCTTCTTGCTACTCCCACCTATTGAGCATCAACGACTGGTGTGCTGGTATGTTTAACAACTGGCTCTCACAAATACCTGGAAGTTTAACCTGCCTTATTAAAATTTTTGTCCATCCCTTCCTTAATCTAGGGTAATTGGGTACTGATTGACAGCCTTTGCCAAAATGTAAATGTTCACACTGAAAATGTAACAATCTGTTCCCTTGAGCCAGAGCTGGCTCCATCACACTTCCGTCCCTCAACAGGAGTCCCCATTCCTCCCCCATAAGAGGAGTCATATTTACTGTCTTTCTTTTAACTTTGATTACTGAACCTGTTCCAGCTCTTTCAGTTAGAAAGGAATCTTCTTCAAAATTCAGTCTTAGGATTAGGACTTTCCCTCCAAAAGGAAAGAGATATGACAGCTCCCAAAATCTTGCCTCCAGCTACGAAGCTCCATTGGAACACAGACAGCTAATTAGAGCCCTTAGGCATTTAAATTGTCCTTGAATCTTACTTTCTCCAGCTAGCCTTGAAGTAGAAAGTCTTTGTAACTCATTTAATTTCTGCTTGCCAACTCGTATCCCCTTCTAATTATTTCAGGAGCAACCTTTTAACAAACCACAAAGGACTGTGTGGGTGGAAGACACCACAATTTTCCTTTGCCTCCCAATATCCATTGATTCTCCCAGGCAAATAAGGGGAGAAGGCAAGATGTAGCTTCTATAAGGGATCATTTCCCACTACAACCTTTTTTCTTGTTTGTTTGTTTTTTTCTGATTCCTGCCTTTACTATCGATATACAACCAAAGCCTTCTGGATTTGGAGCCTCAGTCTTGCCCCAATAAAAAATTTGCAGTCCTTGCAAATTATGTTTTTAATGTATCAAGACATTTGTTTCCATGCAAATAAAGGGATCAAGAAGTAATTTAAAAAAAAAAAAAGACAACCTGAAGCCATTATGAGGCTTCTTAATGCTTTATTTCAAATTCTTGCCTTAATTATGTATAGATGGCCAGCAACAAAACTCTTAGACTTTGATCCACCCTACACATATAATTGGGTTACCTTGTAAAGGATGAAGTCCCTAGCACTGGAAATTCATCAGAGACAGAATTCTTACTTTGTTCAAGTAAAGTCAGAATGGCTAGCTGCTAGAGACATTAAGAAGGGAAATGTCCAGTGGGTGAGAGTTTAGACTAGAAACACTTACAGCCTTAAATTCTGTAATATTATGATATTATGATTCTATGATTATATTTTATAGGCTATGGAAACAACTTGTTCAAGTGAAAATGGCATTTCCCCTTGGATCAGTATCTTATCCAAGGATAGGCCCTAGAACGATTAAAGAAATATCCTATATCCCGATTTTAGTGGTGGCAGGCCAGGATAGCTGTCTTTAGGTGTATAAAGTGTATCCCATAAAAGAAATTAGATTTGTTCTGTTTGGCCCCAGAGGGCAGCAAGATCATAGAGTAGAAACAGCAGAGAAGCATTGAAATGATATAAGGAAAAATTGCCAACAATTAGAGCTATATAAGCACAGGATTATAGGGCAGCTAGGTGGCACAGTGGATAGAGCACTGGGCCTGGAGTCAGGAAGACCTGAGTTCAAATTTGGCCTCAGACACTTACTAATTATGTGATCCTGGGCAAGTCACTTTTTGCCTCAGTTTCCTCATCTGTAAAATGAGCGGGAGAAGGAAATAGCAAACCACTCCATCATCTTTGCCAAGAAGACCCCAAATGGGGTCATGAAGAGTCAGAAACAACTGAAAGCCTGGCATGGGCTGCCTTAGGAGGTAGGAGAATCCTTACTGGACATCTTCAAGGGAAGGGTGGCAGGGAGATGATAGAAGGGAAAGCCTGGTTAGGTCGTTTGGACTTTATGATCTCTGAGGGCCAATATAACTCTGAGATTCTATTATTACTTTATATTACACTAGACTACATTGCTTTTAAATTACAAAAACTTTTTATGATCATCTGCTCTGGAAATGTGGAATAGCCATGACATATACCTAGCACTCTGCACACAGAATAAAGGAAAGAAGGAAGGAAGGAAGAAAGAAAGGAAACAAGCATTTATGAAGTACCTACTATGTGTCAAGCACTGTACTGAGCACTTTGCAGATATTATCTCATTTGATGCTCACAAACCTGAGAGGTAGGTGCTATTGTTATCCCTATTTTACAGCTGAGTAAACTGAGGCAGACAGATTCAGTGACTTGTCCAGGGTCACACAGCTAGTAAGCATCTGGGGCTAAATTTGAACCTGACCTCAGACCCAGAGTCCTATCTACTGCTCCACTTAGGTGCTTCTAGAATGAATGAGTGAGTATTTATTAAACACTTGTTGTGTGCCAAGTCCTGGGGATATAAATGGAAGAGTCAAACAATTGCTGTTCTTAAGGAGCTCACTTTCTAATAACGAGAGACAGTGTATCCAGGAGGTATCAACCGGCAAGTCACAAGAAAAGGATCTGTGATCCTAGGGTTATAGGATTAATATGGTGGAGGATCTTCCCCATCCATTCAGTAGGCCTCAGGTGGGGCTAGGTGGGAAAGCTTGATTCTATCTTTGTCTGTAAGTAGGCCTAAAGCTTCTACTTACCAGGTACTAAGTCAATTTGGGGAGGGGGGAGTTGCTAAGACCAGAGTCAATGGTATGTGCACTGAGTTCTAGCCAATCAGATGCTGGCTAGGACTGTATATAAAGAGAGCCAGAGTGTGAGGGAATCAGAATTGAAGAGGGGCAGAACTGAAGGGAAGCAGAATTGAGAAGCAGACATCAAGAGGGCTCTGACGAGCAGACAGTGGACAGAGCTGCAGAAGAGAGTGCTGAGCAGAGAGTTAGGACTCATGAGCGATTGTTTACAGGAAGGCCCTAGCAGGGGGGAAGGTTACAGGATGACTTGGTTCCTCGCTATGATACTGTGTTATAATCTCCTTGTTGCTACATTGAGGTGGGCTTGGTGGTTTTGGAATATAATTACTGCCATATCGAATTGGAATTACTGGTCCTGGGGTTGGATTTGCTGCTGTCTAAATAAATGTTATACTCCCTCTGCCTTCTACCTAGAGAGTTTTTCACACTTTGCAATTAGAAACCATTCAGGCACATTCATGTTCATCCTCGAGGTCATGAATCTTGCTTTACTGATACAAGGGTGCAAAAGCAAAGCAGATGGTAATACATCTTCCTTAATGTCATTTCCACTGATAAAATACTCTGTTTCTGATGTTTGAGCCATTTGATGGTGCCCAGGACTTGGGTGGCAAGAACTCTCTTTTCTGGGTCTTCGGTAGTTTTGCCTGCTGAGGATGTGAACGCAGCAACCCCTGTAGAGGCAACTGCATCTTAACCAGATCCTCTCTCCCCTGGATGCTGGCTTTGGGGATTGGGCTGAAAGCAGGGCCAGTGGTCCAGGGAACTTTGCTATTCCTAGAACTCTTGGGTTTAGGGTTTTGCACTCTCCATTGGGGCCCTAAAGGGATATAATGGCAGTGGTTTTCCTTACCTGGAAGATTGGTTGCCTCTCCTTTCACCAACTGTGATGATCTCCAACTTATCGAGTGAGTGTGTGTGTGTGTGTGTGTGTGTGTGTGTGTGTGTGTGTGTGTTGTTTGTATGTGGTTGTTTGTATTTCCTCTCACCAAGTAGACTGTGAATTCCTTGAGGGTAGAGACTACTTTTGTCTTTCTTTGTATCCCCAAGACAATGGCTACACGTAGTAGGCACTTAATAAATGCTTGTCCACTTGTTAACTTGACTTAAAATGTCTTGCTGCTTCAGCTGAGCTAGCTTTCCTGCCTCATAGATGTCACATGGTTGGGTTGGCTGGCCCTTTCTTCACAAGAGTTTCTCCCTTGGACAATAGTTGTGGGGGATTGGCTGGAAGCAGGGCCAGTGGCCTGGAAGATGCTGCTATTCCCTTGATAAATATTTAGTGAACTGTAATTTAGCTCTGATGTTGTGATTATCTCATTTCATTTCAATTATATATAGAAAAGGGGAAAAGTCAGTGGCTCGGGAGGGTTGCTTGGTCCCCAGAAGCTTCTTAAAAAGAATGGTGGACCATGAATCAGTATGCCTGGGTTCAAATTCCACTTCTAAAACTTATTATCTGGATAATTGTAGGCAATGCAATTAAACTCTCTGAGCCTCAGTTTTCTCATCTGCAAAATGGGGTTAAAGTACTTGCACTATCTAACCCCACAGGCTTGTTGTAGGGAAAGGGCATTGTAAACTTTTAAGGGCCAGGATACATGTTATTTATCCCAAACATACTTACATATGTTCCCCCTTTTTTCTAGGTGTCTGCTCTGTCCAGTGCTGGAGGGTCAGAGAACCTCATCCTGCTGGAACGAGAGAAGCATCGGCCACATGAAGTGGGATCAGTTCGATGGGCTGGGAGCACTTTTGGACCCATGCAGAAGAGTAGGTTGGGTGAGCACGAGTTTGAGGCTCTCATGAGGATGCTGGATAATCTGGTGAGTCTGTGGCCAGAGCCACTTCTTTCATAGACCTTTGTTGGCCGGTGTACCCAGAATTGCTTACATAGGGATTTGATAGGACATCATTGGTATTGATAAGAGTATAGAAGACTTCGTTAATCTGGACCCCAGTAACATGTTTCAGTACTTCCACGGATCCATGAATTTTATTGATGTGGATGTTGTCTCCATTGGTACAAACTGAAACTCACCTGTGCTTTCTCATTCTGTGCATTCTTGTTCTTGTTCTGACATTGGTCCCCCATATGAAACCTACCACAGGGTTGGAAGCCTTTCTTCATGAGTGGGTACTTAGTGGGTACCAGCAAAGCACTAAATTAGCTGTGTCTTTTATCCTTCAGTCTCACCATGTGATTGGCCCAGCTCGCTTTGTGTTCATACTCCTTTAATGATTACCCTTCTGCTACTTCTGAGCAAACCATGAAACTAATTTGTGATTTGTATTGAGAGGGCATTAGGGTTGAAGTTCATCTTGATCAATTGACTGGATCTTCCTGACCAAGAACTCCTTATTCCCAGTGGATCCACCTCCCCTGATTCTAGATTTCCTTCCTTCTAGCTGCTGGTGGCCTCATGGTTTCAGCCACTATAATCAGAATTGTAGAACTCATGCCTTCTGACTCCCAGTCAGACAGATAAGGGAGCTCACATTAACTGTCTTGGGCCAGAAGAGAGATCATGCAGTGAAAGTGTAGTTATAAACAGTAGGAAATCACTGGCGAAATAAGAAGCTAGGATAAAATCTTAAATAGCCCAGTGTAGAAAGCAGACAAAGGAAGTAACAGAATCATAGAAATTGGATCAAGAAAGAACCACAGAGGGGCAGCTAGGTGGCGCCCAAGAGTCAGGAGAACCTGAGTTCAAATGCGGCCTCAGACACCTGACACCCCTACTAGCTATGTGACCTTGGGCAAGGCATTTAACCCCAATTACCTTGCTTTCCCCCTTCTGAATGAAAGAAAGAAAGAAGAGTAAGAAAAGAAAGAAAGAAAGAAAGAAAGAAAGAAAGAAAGAAAGAAAGAAAGAAAGACAGAAAGAAAGAACCACAGAGATCATCTAGTCAGATCCCTCATTTTACATGAGAGGAAACTGAAGCCCAAAGGAGTGAAATGGCTTTCCCAGGTCACAGAGGTAGTACATATCACAAACAGTCACTCACTGTCATGCCCTGTGCTCTTTGCCCTTTTGTTCATCCCCACCACTGCAGAAACTACAGTGAATTCCAAAAAAAATGGCCTTTCCCCTGTATTGTACAACACAGAATCTAACTAGGCTTCTTCTCATCATGGCTCCCAAGACTTGTTTTATAGGATGGGGTTCTAGCATCCAGACTCCCAGACATCATTCTTCAGGGCTTCCAATTTAATAGAGCCAGGTCTAGCCATCTATTTTGTCTTCCTCTCCCTCCCTCCATATTTTTCCCACCCTACTTTATATAAACTAATTCTATAAATAAACTCCTCATTTTGTACCCACCCTAATTTCTTTTGTAAACATAAGCTACATCTCAAGCCTCTTTTCAGGCACTTGAGGGCTAGTTTTTTTCTCACCCTTTCACCCTACTTTAATACTACCAGAGATAGTACATCCCAATGTCTTTTATGGGTCTAAAGAAGAACTGGTAGCTATGAGCAGTAACATGCCCCCTTTAACCTTGGTGTCACCACTGTTCTACTTGCTGGCATTCCATTCGCAGCCTTGAATGCTAAGTAGCAGATCTAGTATTCAAACCCAGATCCTCTGATTTCTGCAGTGTATCTTGTGATTCAGAACAGCCTTGCAAGGCAATTGTAGGTATAAGATACAGCTAATAATAACAATTTCACTTAATTCAACAAACTTGTATTAAACATCTTTTACTTACAAGGCTCAATGAGATACACAGATGAAAAATGATTTAGTTCCTACCCCCAGAAAGCTTCCATTCTATTTTTTTTGGTTTTTTGTTTTATTTTGGGGGGGAAGGCAGGGCAATTGGGGTTAAGTGACTTGCCCAAGGTCACACAGCTAGTAAGTGTGTCAAGTGTCTGAGGTCAGATTTGAACTCAGGTCCTCCTGACTCCAGGGCCAGTTCTCTACTCACTACGCCACCTACCTGCCCCCAAAAGCTTACATTCTAATATGGCATATACAAAAATAAATATGGTACAAGGTAAATGGCAATGGGGAGAGAGAACAGATTCAGACAGAGTGCTAGAAGAAATTTGAGGAAGGAGAGAATTACTCTCAGCTTGGGGGATCAAGGAAGGTTACAGGGAGGTGGCGGCCCTTGATTTGAGTTTTGAAGGAAGAGGTTTTCAAAGGTGGAAATGTAGAGGGAGTGCATCCCAGGTATGTGGAATAGACAGTGGGAATTCATGTATGTAGAAAAAGGCAAGGCAAGATCAAGAAACCCCTAGTCTAAAATAGCTAAAAAATGGATTATACAAAGAAAGATAAGACCAGAAAGGCAGGTTGGAGCCAGGATTTGGAAGATTTTGAATGCTAAGATAAAGCACTTATATTTTATACTTTAGGCCTGTGGGAACAGCCTGTTTCGAACAGGGTCCTTTGCATACAGTGGGACTGCAAGTAGGGGCTGCTTTCCAAATTCATTCTCAAGCCACAAACAACCCTTTGGGAAGCTGGAGTAAAATATATTTACTTTATTCAATTAAAGTTTGTTAAAGCAACTTTGAGCATCATAATAATTTTAGCCAGACAATTAGATTTATGGAAATCTACACCAAAAAACTGTGAGATAACAAAAAGTACAAAAGCTTACTATGTTTTTAAAATTCATAGCCACAGAGTAACAATATAAGCAACAAAATGACAGTTTAACACAGTGCCTGACACATAGTATGCGCTTAATGTTTATTGAATTAACTCTGTATCATCCTAAAATAAAGATAAACACAATCACATCTTAGTTTTTTAAAATCATAAATAAATTTTAAAGTTTTATATATGTGTGTATAGATATATACACGTATATACACATACACATATATACATGTGTAATCTATATATATTCAATCTCTGTATTAGTTCCATACACTGACTCTGCAGGGCAGGTAGGAGGCACATTAGACAGAGTGCTGGGCTAGAGTTCAAATCCAGCCTCAGACCCTGGGCAAGTCACTTTACTCTGTTTGCCTCAGTTTTCTCATCTGTAAAATAAGGTAGAGAAGGAAATGGCCAAAAAAAACCCCAAATGGGGTCATGCAGAGTTGGACACTACTGAAATGACTGAACAACTATTTCCTGCCTGCAGGTCCTGCATTGTACCCACTGTGCCACCTAGCTGCCTTATGCTGACAGTACTCCAGCCCTGATTTTAATCTGAATTCTACAGACTTACTGCCTAGGTCCCACCTTCCAAGAGCCCCCATAATCAGTGTGTGCTTATATACTTATCCCTCGTCTTGTACCAGATGCTGGGACATTGTTTCATACGTTGATCTTTTGCTCACTCTGACATTTTCAAATGCTAAGCATCAGTTCTCAAAGGGGACAATCACATCAATAACTGGCTGACAGGTTCTCATGGTCTAGAATTACAAGGTCCAGCAAAGTGACTCCTCTAATCCAAGAACTATTAGCTTTGCCCATACCTCAGTGGTCTCTGTTACTCTCCTCGCTTTTACTAGTCCAGTAAAAATGGCACCATACAGTTGGGTGATAGCATTGCTACCAGGGATGGGTGTGATGGCACAGGATATAAGGATATAAGGAAACATTACATGCCCACACTGGCGGTGTGTGTATCTGTGCCCACGGAATGAAGTGTAATCTCTTCAGGGGCCAAGGCCCTCTGCAGTTTGGTGGTCCTCTACCTAGCCAGTCTTACCTCCTATTTCTCTCTTCCACATGCTTTACTCTGCTCTAGTCCGGGTGTTCTTAACCTGGGGCCCATGGACTCTGAAGATTTCTGCAGATAGATTCCTGGAGGTCCATGAATTTTCACTAATTCTTGGTTTCCTTTGTAATCCCACGTATAGTATTTTACACATTTAAAAACATTGTTCTGATAAGGGATCCAACAAAGGGATCCATGGCACAAAAAAGGTTGAGAATCTGTGCTCTAGACAAACTCTCAACGTACCTTGCACTTTCTCTACACCTTGGTTCATGTGTCCTTTGTGCTTTGTACCTGTTAAATCCCTACTCATTTTAAAAAGCACAATGTAAATGCTCTCTAAGCCTTCTCAAAGCCTTGTCTTCTCCTCAAAGCCTTCTGTGATCCCCCTTAACAGGGATGACAGGCTCCCCTTCAGGGAACGTATACACTCTGCCCCACCCCCGATACTTTTATCATTTGATCAAAGGTGGGTTATTGTTGTCTGCATGTATGTCTTACCCTTCTACTCCGGAACTCTATGAGGACTGTCACCAGCACCATTATATTCAGTACCTTAGGCACTCATTATATTTGCTGGAGAAGGCACAAGGTGACATTTGTTTGCTCAAACCATAGTTTTTCCAAGGTAATTTACTGCTACTTTTTTCTTCTTAGGGTTACCGAACAGGCTACACCTATCGATATCCTTTTGTCCAAGAGAAGGCAAAGCACAAAAGCGAGGTTGAGATCCCAGCCACTGTCACGGCCTTTGTTTTTGAAGAGGATGGAGCACCCATCTCCACTCTGAGGCAACATGCTCAGAAACAGCAAAAGGAGAAGACCCGTTGGCTGAACAGTCCCAACACGTACCTTCGGGTCAATGTGGCGGATGAGGTCCAGAGGAACACGAGCAGTTCTCGGACCAAAACAACAGTAAGGGTTGAAGAAGGAGGGCAGTTTTCACTTGCTTAACCACAAAGAGCACTGCTGACCAAGTGTCTGACCCTATTCATTGATGAGGCTGGAGGCTAGCAGATCCATGCTCACCCTAGAAATTATTTAAGCCATTATTAGATTGTACCAAACTCTGTAGTGATGCTCTGTCTTACATAATGCCAAGCTCACTATCATTATCAAAGAGCTGGCTATATCTGTCCCCTAGCTTGCCTTTTTTGTGGATAGTATTCCCCATCTAGTTAGTCTAAGATCATAATCTATGCGGATTTATCTCTTTAGTCTCTTGGCTCAGAAACCATCCACTGGTGCTCTCTTCCCTTGTTTCTGAGTTTCAGTGGACTTCAATGGACATGTGAGCATAGCATAATGGAATTGATAGCAAAAGTTTTACTTATATCCATAGAAGTAAAATGAATAAAATAAATTAAAAATAACTTTTGTGCAGCCTCTATGCCTATGGCCTCTCTCAGACCTAGATAGCCTATAACTGAGCATAGGCTTGTCTCAGACCTAGGGATATAGGTCAGGTGCTCAGATTCAGACCCTTCCATCAGGTACTCCCACTAGGACCTAGCAAGTATCCTCCCATTGCTTTTCCACTCAGGCCTTTGAAGTAGTGTCAATGTCCAATTATCTGAAGGAACTTGGGATCTCGAAAGCTGATTCTCCTTCCATCTTCTCTTTTCTGATCACTCTCCTGTCACTGGTTAGGACCTTGAATCCTGCTTTCCAACTGCTTCCTTGGGTATTTGGTTCATTGGCCAGTCTTTTTACATCTTCCGCCAACCCCAACATACTCCCTGATATTCCTTATGCAAGACAATGCATCTCTGGATTCCAGGCATTTTCACCAGCCTAACTGAAATTCCAGGCCTGGAATTCTCTACCTCCTAATCTCTACCTCCACTTCCCTGGTTTCCTCCAAGTAGCAGTAAAATAAAACTAATCCTGTTCCCCTTTAATTCCTTTTGCTGATTTTCTCCAATTTATCTTGTAGATAGCTTGTTTGTACATAGTTGCTTTGCATCTTGTTTCCCCCATTAGACTGTAAGCTCCTTGAGGGCAGTGCCTGTCTTTGCTAGGCACATAGTAGGCACTTAATAAATGTTTATTGGCTGGAATGTATAGGGCCCAATCACTTCTTTACTATTTGTTCATCACTAATGAAGTAATGGAATGGTCTTTAGATTAGTCGCAGAGATGAAGAGTTTCTTCCATGCCTTCCATTCTTCATTCTTGTCCTTGAACTCTCCATGCCTTTCCTGGCTTAAGTCATTTTTTGCCTTGGAGTGATGACTCCCTGACTAGTTGGTTCTTTCCCAGTTATCAATGTTGAGGCCCACAATAATCCTGTTGTGGCATTTCCTGTAGAGGAAAGTTCCACAAGTGCTATTATCTCATTTTACAGATGAGAAAGATGAGATTCATTGTGGCTAAAGAACTTGCCTTTGGTCATATAGCTGGTATCACAGGTGGTAAATTGAACTCGGCCCTTCCTAACTCCAAGTCCAAGCACTCTAGACGGTATCCTATGCTACCTTATATATGCTTATGACACTGAAAATGGGCCTACAGGCAAAAATCTTCATCACTCAGGCCAGAGGTTGCCAAATCCTACCTTAGGTGATAGATCTAAAAAGAAGCCCAGGGAGAGACAATAGTACTGATCATCTCTGAAGGACAAGCAGATTGCCGATTTCATGGAATGCTGTCTTTCTGAGCATCCTTATTCTTTTGCCTAACCTTGTCTGTGTTGTATTTGGTAGTGGATGAAAGCAGACGAGGTGGAGAAGTCTACCAGTGGAATGCCAATCCGAATCGAAAATCCAAACCAATTTGTGCCTCTCTATACGGACCCCCAGGAAGTGCTGGAAATGCGAAACAAGGTAAAATGATGCCTGGTTATCTTCTCCATTCATGTCTCATTTGGTACTATTTCAGGACTTACAGTTGTGGTTTTCAGGATGAGCCTGAGTCCCTGATGCCACAGGTTCTTTATGAAGTGAGGATGTCTGAAAGCTGCATCTGAGAAAATGAATGCAAATGGAATTTCTATAAATCAAATTTTATTGTTCCATTGGCATATGTTATGATTTCACAAATGACTTGTTTTCATTTTTGACTCTGCCTTACATTTCAGTTGCTCTGGTCTCAAATAGTATTTCTTGAACTGTCTGAGTAAAAGGCCAGTTTGCTAGGACCAGAAACCCCACAGAGAATCTACCCATCTGTTCCCACTTGGCATCTTGCTTCTCAAAATCTCAGTTCATGAATATTGCAAAATACTTCTCATCATAATTAAGTGATTACCTTGAAAACAAAAATAGATATTATCTAGTAAACAAAACATTCATTCATCCATTCATTCAACAAGCATTTATTGTGCAAAGAGAATTGTACTTGTTAGGCAAAAAAAAATTAGTACACAGTCTCTGCCCTCATAGAGTTTATAGTTTAATAGGTGGATAAGATATATACGGCATGGAAAAAAGAGAATAAAGGTCATATTGGGGGTAGGAAGAGGTAAGAGCATAGACTAGGTTCAATAGAATATAGGGCATGTAAAGGAGAGTAACATGAAATAAGCCAGGAAAGATAAAGTGGTGTCAGACTGTGGAGAGCCTAGAATTCCAGGCAAAGTAGTTCTAATACATTATATTGGAAACCACAACAAACTCAGAGACCACCTAGAGGACCTTCATGGACCACACAGCTCTCTAGGTCACACTGGAGAACACCACTTATGTATCAGGAATGGCAACTTTAAAAGGGTCTACTATCCCATCATGGTGAACTAACCACTGGCTTTCTGTTCTTTCCCTTTTCAGATTCGGGAGCAAAATCGTCAAGATGTGAAGTCAGCAGGTCCTCAGTCACAGCTGTTGGCTAGTGTCATAGCAGAGAAGAGTAGGAGTCCGGTTAGCAACCAAAATTCCTTTCTGAAGTGGAAACATTTTCCTTCCATTCTGTTGGTCACAGCTTTTAGTGAGAGAACAAAAAATTGTGGGGCAGAGGAAAGGAGTACCAAGTCTCCTAACTCATAGGAGTTTAGATTTTTGTAACTAGAAGGGGCATCAGAGGTTATGTACTCTGATCCCCTCATTAGCCAATCAATCAATGACCATTTATTAAATACCTATCACGTGCCAGGCCCTATGCTAAAGCAGGAGAGATACATGTTGCAGATGAGGAAACAGAGGCTTAGAAAAGTTAAATGACTCATCCAAGGTCACACAGGTATAAAGTAGGAGAGTTGGGAATCTAACCCAGATGCTCTAATTCCCAATTCAGCACTCATTCCTCTCTATCACTCTCCTTCTTCTCATGCCTGCCTCTCCCAATTAGTTCCCCTATGACTGTTGGGTGAGTCACTTCTACTCCCACTTATCCCAAAATCTTATCCTCCTAATCTATCTCAGGGTTTTTTTGTTTTGTTTTTTGAGAACAAGAGAAGCCATTTAATTATGTAGGCTACAACACATGATGCAGGGAGAACATTTTTCTTCTATCTTCCTCCCTTCTTCTCTTCTTAAACCACAATTCTGGTCTAGTTTCAACCTGAGTCAAAGCTGAGTCATGGAGAGTTGTAGTTGTCAGCATCCAGACCCTGAATCTTCTGTGCAGTCACTATGCTGTGAGGTCTGAGCTCAGATGCCACGGGAGGAAGTAGAGACACAGAGGCATCAGAGAGTTCCCACAGGATGGGGAAGGGGCAGTTGACATCCTCACCTTTGCCACTTTAGCCCCAGAGCTGTCTTCCCTTACAAGAAAAGTTCTTAATCTTTATTGTAACATGGACCCCGTTAGCAGTATGGTGAAACCTATGGACCACTTCTCAGGACAGAGTTTCTAAATGTGTAAAATAAAATGCAGAGGATTCCAGAGGAAATCAATTCTATTGAAATATAGTTATTAAAAACATTTTTACAAATAAGTTCATGGAACTCAGGTAAAGAATCCATGTCTTAGAAGGTATACCTAAGTCTGGACCCCAGTATTCAAACTAGAGAATCAGGCTCATGGTGGTGAGTGAAGGAACTTCTCCAGATCTATTGTGATTGGGCCTCCAAGTGGCCAGTAGAAATAATACTACATTTGGAGTCAGTGAGCCTGAGTCTGAATCTGGGCTCTGCCACTTTCTACCTGTGAGATATTGAGTAAGTCACTTTTCCTCACCGACTCATCTGCGAAATAAGGAAGCTAGACAAGATGATCTCTGAGGTCCCTTCAAAGATATGATCCTACGGAACAAAAAGTAATACATTGTCATTTTAATGCTTGAGCTAGGATAGTATTTAGCAGAAGGGAGAAACGTTTTTGATTCTTTAGACAACAGTTGCTACTTATTACCAGGTCAAGGAATTTTACCTAAAGGTAAACAAAAGTTAACACAGGAAATTTTTCTGTCCTATATGGTAAAATAGGATCGATTAATATTTGCAAAACAACCTGAGGTTCCCCCAACATGTTCCTTTCCAGGGTATAGATGGTTTGGAATGCTGAAGCTACAGTGACTTGGTGTATTTTGCTTATGAGTTTCAAATAATTGCAACCCAGCCTCAGGATTTGGTGTGGTCAGGAAGAGCAGTCAGCTCAGGGGCCCAGGGGAGAGAGCACTGAGCTCGGAGCATGAAAGTGCTCATTTTAAACCTTAGCTCAGATGCCTTCTTGCCATGTGACCCTTGGCAAATCATTCATCTGCAAAATGAGGATAACAATAACCGACCTCCAGGGTTGTTGTGAAAATCACATGAGATCATCTATGTAAAGCACTTTGCAAACCTTAATAAATGGTTATTATGAGTTGTTGTTAGTAGTAGTATTATTAGTATTAATCCCAAAGCTTATATGCCCTGGTCCTTCTGAGATTCCGGCTGCCCACTGAGGTCTGAGCTGCTTGGAGAAGGGCTGAACAATGTTATCCTAGCTAAGAAATGCAAAATGCAAAAGTACAGTTTTAGAGATGGGTCTTCTTTAGTCTGTGACATATTTTGGTTTTGTTCTTTGACATTAGTTTGACAATCCTGCTTGATCTTGGAGACCTGAAAGCTTTTAGGAGTCAATGTCTAAGCTTGGGTGGTAGTGAAGTGTGGATGGTAAAGTCAGCCCCTGGAAAAAATACCTTGAGCTGCTTATTGCCCAAGAAGCTGCATATTGGTCTGGCCCTGACCAGATAACTGGGATGTGGGCCACAGAAACCTCAGAGAAAGTTAGTTGGAAAATTAATTAGTAGATTTGTTTCTCCATGTTCATTGGGTGTGATATGTATTCTGTGATTAACTTTCAGTCTACAGATAGCCACCTGGCCTCCAAGGGTGACACAGATACCAAAGACGACTCAGAGGAAACAGTGCCTGTGGGACCAGAACCCCCCAATCCCTTCAGCCAACTCACTGACCAAGAACTGGAGGAATATAAGAAAGAGGTGGAGAGGAAGAAACTCGAACTTGATGGTAAATTGCGATCCATCATGATTATCACAGGGATGACAAGGGTTCCTCAGAGGTATTCCAGAGCAACAGCATAGTGAAGGGGTAGGGATGGGGGTGGGGAGAGAGAACAGTGGGTTCCAGTTTTGCCACAGACCAGTTGTATGCATCTGGGCAAGTCACTTAATCTCTAGCTTTAGCTTGCTCATGTATCAAATGAGGACACTAAACCCCACCATATCTCCCTTTATCTTTTTATGAGGCTAAAATGGGATCATAGGATTTAAAGCTTGAAGTGACCATAGACTTTATCTAGTCTAAGATAATTTTACAGATGAAAAAACTGAGACCCAAATAGAGGAGTGACTGTCTAAATGGATGTGAAAAGACTCTGGAAACAAATGTTATTTATAATGTTAGTCCTATTTCCACCCACCTCCTCAGATGGGAGAACATTCAAGTCATTCCAGGAAACAGATTCTATCCTATTGTTGAAGCCTTCCGGAAAAGGAGATTCTACAGCCTTTTTCATTCGTCCATGGAACCAGCAATCCTTCATTATCAGGATATTCTTCCTTAATTAGGTTAACCTACCCTGACACACCTGCTCCCTGTTTCTTGTTGAGATGGATGAGGGGCACTATCTTGTTTGTTTCTTTTTTTTTTTTGATTCCTGGCAGACCCCAGGTGAAGGGAAGAGGAGGAGGAGGAGGAAGAAGAAAGAGGTGGAGGAGGAGAAAGAGGAGAAGAGGGACTGTGTCTAGTTTATAAGCACTGATGAATACATGTAGGGCATGCTGTCTATAAAAATAAAGAGTGTCAGAGCTGAACGTGTACTTAGGACAATGAATGTTAGAACAGTAAGAAATTTTACAACATCAAATATCTAAGAGGCCTTAAAATATAGAATTTAGGTTAGGATGTTACAGTATAAGGGGACCATATTAATGTCAGAGCTGGACAAGACCCTGGAGAACACAGAGTATTAGAGCTGGAAAGAGTTCTAGAATGTAGGATGTCAGAACTGATGAAATTCTGTATTATAGGACATAGAGGGTGAGGATGGAAGGGATCTTAACATATTTAACCAAGAATGTCAGAGTAAAGTCAGTCAATGAACATTTAATCATCATTTAAGCACTTACTCTACGCTAGGTTCTGGGGATACAGTGACAAAAATGAAATAGCCCCAACACCCAGGGAGTTTCTATTCCATTTGGAAAAGAACTCTAGAATACAAAACCCAGAATGTCAGAGATAGGAAGGACCTTGAAAATCTTATCATTCAATCCCCTTGTGTTTACAGAGGAAGAAACAAGGGTCCAAAGAGATTGTCAGGTGTTTAAAGTCAAGAATCTAATAGTAGCAGAGGAAGGAAGAAGAGCAGGCAGGTCTTCCACCTCTTAGTCCTTTGCAATACGTTCATTAAACCACTCCTATCTCACTGGTCAGCACCCCAAACCCAAATTAATCCAATTGACCCTAATAAAAACATCCTGCCTCTTTTTTCCAGCTAAACCTCTCAGGTTTTGATTGTCTTTTACTCCTTCCTAACCCCTTTAGCACTCAGCACTGGTCCCAATACCTTCCTCTTTTATATTCTGCTGCCAGAAAGGTGATCCATCTTTCTGTCTCACTGGGGAGGCCTTTGGTAGAAGTATACAGAAACAGATGATGATGGAAAACTCAGTGCACCTGGTACCCAAGTGCCACAAGAGAACTAATTTGTCGTGTCCAGGAGTCACTTTCAGAAGAGTATTTGCCTGAGTGTGCTCTGCTGAGCCCTAGGGTCCCATACAATATGGGGATTCCAATGGAATGGGGGTTCGAAAGAAAAGTCTGATGTTATAAGTATTTCCCCCTCTAAAAAGTTAAATGTTGTTTAAAAAATATGGCTCATTTGCGGCAAATTTTGGATAGGAACTACAACCGTGATTTCATTGGCATAGAGAATTCAAGGACGAAAACCTCTACCAAAGCAAGTTGACACTTTCTCTGCAACTTTTCTGCAGAAAGTAGCCCAGAGAAGTTGTGTCAAACTCAAATAGAAACAGAGGCCAGTAAACCATGTGTAAAGGATCCCTGTGGGCCATGTGTTGACTTAGAAAACCAAATATATTTATATATTTCTCTTTTCATTAGTACATCAACATGTTAACATCATATAGTAACTACATTTCAGTCTGGTTTGGGCAATGTTGTGAAATGCTGTGAGCTATAGGTGGCAGCCAGCTGAGTATTTAACACCTCTGGCCAAGAGCACTCTAAGAGATTAAGTGATAGATATCCCTAAGGACACACAGTCAGTAGGTATCAGAGGCATGACTCAATCCAGGAGTGAGGTCTCCACAGCTCCAAAGCCAGTTCTCTACATACTACATCATGCTTTCTCCCTTAAATGTATAAAGAGGCTTAGTCTATTTTTGCTGCAAAATTTCCCTGCCCATCCTCCATCTTTATCTTCATAATATTCCATATCCCTAACCCAACTGTGTCAATATTTAGGTTTCTATCAATATATTTCAAGTCCTCCTAAATGTTAGCTGGCCAAAATAGTTTGGAAAATGCTGATTTAGGGTAAATTTAGAATTTGTTGTTTGGTCGTTTCAGTCATGTCCAATTCTTCGTGACCCCATTTGGGATTTTCTTGGCAAAGATGCCAGAGTGGTTTGCCATTTCCTTCTCCAGCCCATTTTACAGATGAAGAAACTGAGGCAAACAGGGATAGGTTGACTCCAGGCCAGGGCATTGTATACATTGTGCCACCCAGCTGCCCTAGATTTAGAATGCTTAAACCTTAAAAAAAGTCTGAAAGTGAAAAAGGATTTATTAAGCACTTACTATGTACTATGTTAAGTGCTAGGATTACAAATAGAAAAATGAGATAGTCACTGCTCTCAATAAGCTCACATGCTAATGAGGGGAAAGAACACATCTGGGAAGATTCAGCTGCAAGGCAAATGGAGAGGCCCAGTAGTCCTTAGGAAGCAGAGGCTGGCTAGATGACAAGGCCCTGTGATTGCCGTGATATATGGAAAAGTTCTGAAATCAGAGTCATGCCTCGCCTGGGCATACCCATCCAATTTAGAAGGTATTTTATCAAGCACAAACTCCCTATGCCACCCTCCACCAAAGTCCTCCAGCCAGTATCTCCTGCCTTCATTGTAGCATGCAGAGAACTCTGGGCTCTTGAGAGTTGTACCAGCGGAGCATAATTTCCAGCAGGTACTACCAAAATGGAAAGGTTTCAAGTACAGTTCTGGCAATAGCTCAGAGATGTATCATCCAAAGCCCTGCTTAGTTAGCTTAGCTTGTGGAAGGGCTCACAACCAAAGTGTGTGTGCGCTTGTGTTGAGAGGGTAGGGGTAGCCGGATTGTTCTCCCCAGATGAAATCACAAACCCTCGAAGTACCGCATCATTTATGCAGTGCTAGGCTAGGAGGTAAGGGTTTTCAATGCAAATAAGACACAGCTTCTATTCTCAAGAAGTTTATAATTTCATTACATAGATGAAAACATGCACATATGAAATGAATAATGATATAAGAGGTTATATGCTAAATGCTAAAATGAATGGTAGAAATAAGAGGCGTTTACCACCTGTGTGGCCTTAGGCAAATCATTGGACCTGAGTCTCAGTTTCCTCATAAGTAAAGTTAGGGACTGAACTGGATGATCCCTAAGGTCTCTTTTTACCTTTAAATCATAGAACCCTGGCAATGGTGTGAACCAAGCCACACAGCTGGCTGTAATGTATGGGAGTATCATTAAGAACCCCCAGGAAATAGGGTGAGGCAGCAGACTATAGAAAGCATTCTTTGTCAAATGGTATTCGTGAAGGCCAGAATTTGAAAGGTGATCAAACATTTGTAAACTGTAAAAATGCTACAGTACATAAGAATTATTGCTTTGTGATAATTGTTATTGAGATTCGGCAAGCTGTGCTTTTGCAGTCTTTATAGGGGAGGGCAGAATGGGGGCCTGGGGGTGAGGAGGGGTCTGGCCCGCTGCCACCTGGAAACTGCCTGTGAAGCTGGTGATGGCGTCCAGCCTGTTCAGGGGTACCACTCTGACTGCACATGACATTCAGCGCTCCACAACTGGGATGTAAATAGTGATAAAGAAAACCTTACCAGTTCCTAACCCTCCTTATTTTGCTGGACAAATGTTCATATTCGAAAGAATGAGTAAAGCAGAGTTTTCCTTTAGCATTAATAGACCCCAAGGCATACAGGATCAAAAATGGTCCTGATTCCTTAGGGTGACAATGACCTGAAAAGTGGCCATTTATTGTTGTAGTGTTTATGTCACCTTGTTCACAGTTTATACAAGTGCAACAGCCAATACAGATGTAATACCTCCTACAACAGCCCCTCCCATGGTGTGGTGACTCTCTTTATGTCAGAGTGGTAGCTAACATGGGGTAAGCAGGATTTTGTTCCACAGTGGGACGCTGAGATCTAGGGAGGCCCACTTCCTTCTGGGTATGGGAGACACTGCTTTTTGACTTGGAGGGACTATTTCTTCTCTATAATAACTGTGGTTCCCATATTTCATCTCACAGTCCTCCACTGGGCTTTGCACCTTCCCTTGCAACCCTCATAAGGGCAAAGTCTGGACTGTCCCTTCTCCCATCATGACCATACCCTATGATCCAGCTTTTTTCTATACTCCCAGTCCTAAGACACACAGTTTTCCCCAAGAGAAAAAATTCCCTTATGTCCCATCCCAATTTTTCCCTAACATGCACCCTTACTTCTTACAGATGACCTCACCTCTGATCCAGGCCATCTAGCATGATTTCACTCATCTGCTTCCATTTTCAGCCCATTTTCTATCTCTTCGTATATCCTCTTATCTTTCCCTCCCAGCTCAGAGAAGGGCATTTCCTCTTCTGCATAGCTACTTCACTCAGATATCTGGCATTATTTTTAAAGTGAGACTATTCCAACAAAAAGTGGCTCTTTATTTCTGTGCTGTTCACATATTACCTTCTGCTCAGTTATACAAATGTTGCCAGGATCTGCTGAGCTGCCAAAAGGATGCTGTGTCCTCTCTTTCTGCCTCTTTCATCACTTTATTCTGTTCTGAGGGTAGAGGAGAGGTTTGACTGAAGGAAGGCATGCACGGTCAGTATAAAGTGAATATGGCCTTCTTTACTACAGTCCACAGTTCTTTGGAACAAGGGAAAGGCAGTATGGTATGGTGGAGAGACAAAGGCCAACCTGAGTGAGAATCCAAGATGTGTGAGTGCTAGTCTTGTCTTTGCTATGTACTAGCTACATGAATACTCACCTCTTCAGTGGCTCTTTTCATCTACAACATGAGGACTTTGGATTAGATGATCTCTACAGTCCTGTTGAGCTCACGTATAGGTTTCTAAGATCCCACTGCCCCCAGTTTGAATATTCTGTGAGTTCTCTCTCTGCCCTTGCCTTAAAGCCTGAAGGAACCAGTTTTTATAACCAGGACTTTATGATATATTTCAATAATGAGAGTCCTTTTAATGAGGTCCAAGAGGAATCCCTCTTATATTGAATCACACTCTGTGAAGGTGAAACCTTCCTCCTGGACTCTATTTCATTTTTCCTCACTATTAGAAAATTTGCAGATGACAAGAAGATGGGAAGTGAAAGAGACAGCTAATATTTTGGATGACAGAATTGAGCCTCAGAAAGATCTGAACAGTGAATCAAATATAAGAAGATATCTGATAGTATTAAATGTAAATTCCTACACTTAGGTTCAAAAAATGAATTCTATAACGCAGAAGCTAGACAATAGTTCCCATGGAGGGGGTTGGGAGGAATCCTGGGATTTTAATATATTTCAGTCTCAATGAGTTAACAGTGTAGTGTAGCAGGCAAAATAATAATGTGGTCTTAGATTGCACTAAGAGAAGTAGCATCCATAATGAAAAGTGGTAGTTGCATTGTATTCTGCTCTAGTCAGATCCCAACTCTGGTGTTAGGTTTACTTCTGAGCACTATTTTAGAAGAAACATTGAAAAGCTGGAAAATAACCAGAGGAGAATGACCAAGATAGTGAGGGAATGCAAAACCACACCATGCAAATAGCACTTTAAAAATCTTTAGAAAATAAGACTTAGAGGGAATATTCAAACACTTGAAGGTCCATCATGGTGAAGACTTATTGCTTGGCTCCAGAGAGCAAAACTAGAATCAACGAGTGGGAGTGACAGGAAAGTAATTTTTCAGTTCATTAAGGGTAAGAACTTCTCAATAATTAGACCCAATCATTGATTCAATCCAAAGGGGGATTATTCTGCCTTATTAGGTGGCAAATCCCCATTGAAAGAACTGTTTGAACAGAAAGGTTTGATAAGGAAGCTGTAGTAAGAATTCATATTTTTGATTGAGGTTGAACCAAATAAATAACCTCTGAGGGTCCTTTCCAACAATGAGATTCCATTATTCTGATTCTAGCTTCCTAACCAGCCTCACTGCCTCCATTTTTCCCCCTTCTCATTCACCTCAATCATTCCAGATAAATTTTCCTAAAATACATCTTTCACAAAACCTAAAATGGTTCACTGCTCCCACTCATTTTAAGGCCAAACTCCTTAGCTTGACAGCTGGGTGATGCAG